>NC_067428.1:1975757-2245757 GCF_009764475.1 Pristis pectinata
GTGATGTATCCAGATAGGATGCTTTCTACGGTGCATTGGTAAAAGTTGGCGAGAGTCAAAGGGGACATGCCAAATTTCTTTAGACTCCTGAGGAAGTAGAGGCACTGGTGAGCTTTCTTGGCCGTGGCATCTACATGGTTGGACCAGGACAGGCTATTAGTGATGTTCACTCCCAGAACTTGAAGCTCAACCCTCTTGACCTCAGCACCTTGATGTAGACAGGAGCACGTGCACCAGCCCCTTTCCTGAAGTCAATGTCCAGCCCCTTTGTCTTGCCAACATTGAGGGAAAGGTTGTTGTCATGACACCATTCCACTAAGCTCTCTATCTCCTTCCTGTACTCCGACTCATCGCTGTTTGAGATACGGCCGACAACGGTGGTATCATCTGCAAACTTGTAGATGGAGTTAGAGCAGAATCTGGAAAACAGAGAAACCAGTTGGTCATCGGTCATTGAAAAAATGTCAAAATCTATAACTTAGGATGTACTAACTGAGCCACCACGACATTATAAAATGAAAATGGTGTGTGAGAAATTTAAAGTATTTGTACCGACCCTGAGACTGCAACCTTTGACCTCTACAATCTGCCTGCAGGATCTCATCTCCCTTTTAATTCTCAGGTGGTCCTCATTAACGCCCCCAGTGCTCCAGCTACTGACTCCACGTAGGTCCTGAGGAAAGGTTGGGATCTCAAACCCAGCACCAATTTCACCTCCCCCACAGTCCTCCCGTCTGCTTCTGGGACTGGGATCACCTCCACCAGTCAGCGGGCAGCACGGGAGAGGATGCTCCATCACCGAGTCTCCAAAACCCTTCCAGTCACTGGGAGGACAAGCAGACCAATGTCAGCATCAGGACAACATCAGTGCCCCAGTTACACCCCACCCATGTCCTTGGTACCAATGTGACCGCAACACCTTGTTCTTCACCTCTCCCTTCAGGGTGTTCTTGAGCTGTTCAGTGACATGGTTTACAGTGACGCTGGTACAGGGAGACCACATCTACAGTCACAACTACAGTCACTTGTCCCACAGTTGATCGAATCCCTACCAGTACTGCTCTTCACTCTTCTTGGGGATGGGGTGATGTGTGAAGCCACGGGTCAACATCGATTGGAGTTTAGAAGGTTGGGAGGTCATTTACTGAAGCTCAGGTTTCCAAGGGAGATTGAAGGGTGGCTGCAGTGAGGAGGTTCTCCCTAGTGAGGGTATCTAGAACGAGGGTAGATTCAGAACAAGGGACCATCCATTTAAGAGAGGAAAAGGATTTTTTTTCCAGGAGGGTTGTGACTCTTTGGAATCATCCTCCC
The DNA here is from genome assembly GCF_009764475.1 of Pristis pectinata. Classification (NCBI taxonomy): domain Eukaryota; kingdom Metazoa; phylum Chordata; class Chondrichthyes; order Rhinopristiformes; family Pristidae; genus Pristis; species Pristis pectinata. Next base: position 1,977,069 of record NC_067428.1, read on the forward strand.
CCCCTCCAAGCCACGCCCCCACCCCAGCTGTGGAGTCACTGAATGTGCTCCAGATGTTGATTATACTCCAGGTTTTGGGATTGAACTAAAGGGATTCAGGGGGAGCAGGGAGACTGACAGGAGGGAGGTGAGGGTTGGATCAGTGACAATCTCATTGAATGGCAAGGCAGGTGAAGGAGCCAACAGACGGCTCCGGGTTCCCATGTACAGCGATGTACTGCACCCAGCACTTGGGCCTCCTGCCGCTGGCTTCCCAAACCGGCCGTATCCCCACCCTCCCCACCCCACCCCTTCCCACCCTGTGTCCCCCCTCCCCACCCCACCCTTCCCACACCGTCCCCCCTCCCCACCCCACCCCTTCCCACACCGTCCCCCCCCACCCCTTCCCACACCGTCCCCCCTCCCCCCCACCCCTTCCCACACCGTCCCCCCCTCCCCACCCCACCCCTTCCCACACCGTCCCCCCCCACCCCACCACCCCTTCCCACCCTGTCCCCCCTCCCCACCCCACCCCTTCCCACCCCAGCCGTACCCCACCCTCCCCGCCCCACCCCTTCCCACCCGTGTCCCCCCCTCCCCACCCCACCCCTTCCCACCCCGTCCCCCCCCCACCCCACCCCTTCCCACACCGTCCCCCCCTCCCCACCCCACCCCTTACCACACTGTCCCCCCCTCCCCACCCCACCCCTTCCCACCCTGTGTCCCCCCCCCCCCACCCCCCCTTCCCACCCTGTGTCCCCCCTCCCCACCCCACCCCTTCCCACACCGTCCCCACCCCACCCCTTCCCACACCGTCCCCCCCCTCCCCCACCCCACCCCTTCCCACACCGTGTCCCACCCACCCCACCCCACCCCTTCCCACCCTGTGTCCCCCCCTCCCCACCCCACCCCCTTCCCACCCCAGCCGTATCCCACCCTCCCCACCCCACCCCTTCCCACACCACCGTCCCCCCCCCTCCCCACCCCACCCCTTCCACACCGTCCCCACCCTCCCCACCCCTTCCCACCCCATGTCCCCCCCTCCCCACCCTCCCCACCCCACCCCTTCCCACCCCAGCCATATCCCCAGCACGAGCCAACTGCTCCTCTGTAAATGCCCAGAGCCCTGATACCCAGACCTGATGCCCTGGGTCCAGTTGTCCTACCCCCACACCCCCACCAAGCCCACCCCCGGTGCTCTGCCCACTCTCCCAGCAGTGGGCTGTGAGTTCCCTGTTTCCCTTTCCTGGCTGCCACCGCCGCGGTACAGGTGGAGGAACGGTCCTGGTGCCAGGGTAACCAGAGATACCAGGGTAAACCAGCCCAGAGCAGGAGGTGGTGCGACTGTAGGATTAGCTGGACACCAGCTTGGAGAGTCTGCAGGCCCTGCATCTCCTGATCCCAGACAGCTTCTCTCACTGTCCTCAGGTTTCCAAATGCTCTGTTACTCATAGATTCCACAACCTCCACCCCCCTCCCCCCCCCCCCCACCGCCCCACAGATACGAGAGCCAGGTCTGCAGCTCCCTGCTGCTCCTCTGGTTCAGGGTGTGGGATGGCTTAGAAATGGGGATTATTTCTGAGTTGCATTATTTTAGAGTAAAGTTATTTCAGAGAGAGGATAGTTTCAGTGTGAAGGTTGGACTGGAGCAAAACACAGTCTGCTGGAGGAACTCGATGGCTCGAGCAGCATCTGTGGGGAGAGAGGAGCTGTCCACGTTTCATGTCAAAACCCTGCATCAGGATTTGAAACGTCGACAATTTCCTCTCCCCCCACAGATGCTGCTCGACCCACTGAGCTCCCCCAGGAGATTCCAGATTTCAGCAGCTGCGGTCTTTGCGTCTCTTGTTTAGACTGGTGATTGGTTTAGAATGAAGTTTAGTTCAGTGGAAGTGAATGTGACTTCACAGCTGGATTAAAATAAGTTGAAGTGAGAGTCCTGATTAAGTGTGAGTAGCACCGGCTGGCACCCTGATGTGGGAGGTGAGGTGGAAGGATATCGAGCTGTCGTCTGGGATGGGAGACGGTGCGCCGGAGAAATGTCGACCACCATTTACTGGCCAACCAAGGCCGTTTACTTTTGACAAACCTTCCAGCTGATGGATGATCCCAGTGCGGGACATGGCCTCTGTGCAGCCTCATTAAGTTCCCAAATGTTACAAGCTCCAGTGCAAGCTCAGAGCTGACCTTTCTTCACCACTCAGTTTGTACCGTCCATTCCAGAGTGTTCACCCATCTCACAGTCTGAAGAACAGGAGTACTAGCTTGTAGATCTGGCTTGATCCGTGATGCTCAGGCTCTTGGAGATAAGGCAGGCAATGCACAAGGTCCAATGAAACAGCTCAGCATTGTTGTGGCCTCAGGGTGGGACCTGTCCATTTGAAAGACAGTTCAGGGGAGCTGCCGGCCGTCTTTTTGTGGACCTTCCAGAGGCACTGATGCACTTTTGTAGCTGGGTCTGGCCTTAGGCTGTGGACCACAGGCATGGGAAACCTTTCACAGGAAAACAACAAACTCCGGGGGGGGGGGGGGGGGAATGCTTCAGACTAGAAATAAAGACGCTTCATCTGAAGACTTGCAGCTGTTTATCCAACAGAAGTGATGGTGGGTAAGCTGCAGGAGTCAGGGTAGATCCGAGAGCAGCAGAGGAGATCAGGACAGTGCCAGGAGCTGCCATGGGCTGCAGTCCGTTCCACCCCCTTCCTTGGTCAAGTTGCAGCACGATGCTTTCACTTTAGTGAGTCGTAGCCGGACTGATGTGGGCAGAGATTTGTTTCACCACCATTCAATCTGACTCTCTGAACATCAGCCAGAAGCCACTGTCCATCATACAGCATCGTCTGGTTGTTGGCAACAAAGGTCACGTGACCAATTGCCCCCAGTGGCAATTAACATTGATCAATATCAGCACTGGTGAATCACTGCAGCCACTGGGAACCACGATGTGAAGGAAAGGCATTTGTTGAGGAGAAGTGTTTAACCCGACCTTAATGCTTTTGCTTTCCTGCAGATTTCCGGTTATATAAAGGCAGTGAATTAAAATATACGAAAATGTGAACTTTGCAGGGATACGTCAAATAAATTTCAAGGTGAAAAAGTAGTGGTGAGTACCATTGTTCAGGTAACTACTGAGACACGGGCAATGGTAAGATTCACACCTCTGGAACCTTGTACAGATGGTTTATTCTCCCTGTGACAAGATGTATCTATTGTAGGGTCCGTGAGGGAGCAACCTGCTGCTTCTGATCCGCGACCACAGGAAGGCAGTAATAATGCCACTGAGAGTGTTTTGTAGTTATGATATGTTGTTAAATTTCCCTTTTAAAAGACACTGGTTCTGTTCCCTCTTTAGGCTACGTGTATAGTTTATGAGCATTATCAGTGCAGATGTTGGAAATCTAAAATAAAAATAGAAAATGCTGGAAATACTCGGAAGATCAGGCAGCATCCGTAGAGAGGGAATCAGAGTTAATGTTTCAGGTTGATGACCTTTCAACAATAGTCAACATTTCCATCAATTTTCTGCCCTTGTTCTAGTTTTGCTTTAGTTCTGAGCAAGCTCAGGTGTATATGAGAGAGCGGCCACGGCCCCAGCAGTGACGGTGTGCAACTAATCACAGCATCATTCAGACTTTGTAATCCAGCGAATATCATTCAGAGCTCACCGCGGCAGGTGGAGAAATTGAATCAGTTTGGAAGGGACACGGAGCCGGCAATGTCGGTGACATCGTTACCGTAGTAGCAGCCCCGATTTCCTCTTTTCCATTTCCTCAATCACATTCATTCCAGATTCCAAAAATTAGAAGCTTTCCGACTGTGTCCACCCGAGGGAGAGGGAGGAATCTGGGATTCCCCTGAAGCACCAAACTGCTGCCCCTGCTCAGTGTGACCCAGTCTGTACCGCAGGATGTCTGTAACCGCTTCACATCTGATCCTTAAGGCACTAACAGCCGGTGTCGCCTAATGTCATCAGCCTAACCTTCCGTCCGGGACAGGCGGGGGGAGTTTCCATCAGTGGCACCGCGCTCTCCTCAGCCCCTGGCTGGGGGTCTCTGCAGCCTCACTGGAAACGGATCTTCCTTTTCACGCTTGACTTTTCTACTTTAGATCGACTCTGAATACAACGAAACCAACCCCCTTCACAGCCGCTTCCTCAGTGTGGAGAAACTCCTGGACCTGTTCTCCAAGAGGGATTGGAGCGACTACTGTCTGTCCTACCTGCTGTCAGACCGCGATTACAACGGCATCCTGGGGGTCGCCTGGCAGGCGAGACCAGGTACGTTAACCCGGAGCTGGGAGCATTGTCACTCGGGAAGGGCAGGAGCCACACTCCCTGGGGACGGGGGGGGGGGGGGGGGGGAGTCCAGCAGCTGACTGCAGGAGGTTGTGAGGCACCAGGTAACCCCAGCCCGAGAGAGAACCCACAGTCAGGGCCCCACCCCATCAGAGAACTCCCTCAGCTTCGCCCACACTTCACTCGCACTAGCTTCCTCAGTCTCTCAGTCCTGCTGCAGGGTCTCGACCCCAAACGTCGACAGCTCCTTTCCCCCACAGATGCTGCTCGACCCGCTGAGTCCCTCCAGCAGATGGTTTGTTGCTCGGACGTTCTCTCGTTCTCAGTCCTGATGAAAGGTCTCATTTTAAAACATTAACTTGCTTCTCTCTCCACAGCAGCTGCCTGACCTGCTGAGTGTTTCCAACTTTTTGTGTTTTGATGCAAGGAGTTGTGTGGTTTGTGTGTTTATCTGTCTGTGGATGTGTGTGGAAGTCAGTGAGTGAAGATGTATCTGCAATTTCAATTGTGTGTGGGCATCCTGTAATCACAGTGAGTACTTGTCCAGTGAGAAAATACATGCTTCAACATACAGCTGTGTGTAGGGGGCTGTGTGGTGGTGTGTGTGTGTGGTGTGTGACCGTGTGAGGGTATGTGTGTCTCTCTGTCTGTGTGTCTGTGTGTGAGTGTGTGAGTGTGAGAGTGTGTGTGATGTGTGTGTAGTGTGTGTGTCTGTGTGTGTGAGTGCGTGCATGTGTGAGGGTGTGTTTGAGTGTGTGAGTGTGTGTGTGTGAGTGTGCATGTGAGTTTGTGAGTGTGTTTGAGTGTGAGTGTGTATAAGTCCCTGTGTGCCTCCATGAGGGAGAGAACACTTGATTCAGGATGTGTGGTGTAGGGATGGGATTGGCATGGAGGGTTGCAGAACCTCATGGTGCCTGGTTTCAGAGCAGTGGTGGCTGGATCAGAGCGGCGTGGGAACAGAGGGGAGGGGTTTCCGGAAGTTAGGGAATCGGTGTTGATGTCATCATGTTGGAGACCACCAAGCAGAATATGAGGTGTGTTTAGTCTCAACATTGGCAGTAGAGGAGGCTGTGGACAGACGTGTCAGTGTGGGAATGGAAAAGTGAATTAAAATGGCTGGGAGATCCTGCTGGTACAACAGATAAGGGGAGTGTGGTTGATGTCATCTGGCAAGTTGGCAAATTGGATCCAAAACTGGGATGGCAATAGGGCACAGAGGGTGGTGCGGAGGGTGGCTTTTGTGATTGGAAGCCTGGGATCAGTGGTGTACCTCAGCGCTCAGTGCTGGGACCCACACTGTTTTGTCAGCTACTTTAACGATTTGGATATGAGTGTGGGAGGATGTTTTAGATAGTTTGCAGATGACAAAAAACAATTAGTGGTGTTGTGGATAGTAAGCAGGGTGAGGTTTAGGTTAGAGAACCATAATCAGAATCAGAATCAGGTTTATTATCACTGAGATATGACACAAAATTTGTTGTTTTGTGCAGTAGTACAGTGCACGACATAAAGACACATGATGATAGAGAAATGGGGGCTATGTGGGAGGGAAGGGTTAGATAGATCTTAGAGCAGGATAAAATGTTGGCACAACATGGTGGGCCGAAGGGCCTGTACTGTGCTATAGTGTTCTATGTCTATGTCTATGTTACAAAAATACATAAATAGTGAAGAAGAGGAATAACGAGGGTAGTGTTCATGGGTTCACGGACCATTCAGAAATCTGATGGCGGAGGGGAAGAAGCTGTTCTTGAAACATTGAGTGTGGGTCTTCAGGCTCCTGTACCTCCTCCTAGATGGTAGTAACGAGAAGAGGGTGTATCCCGGGTGGTGAGGGTCCTTAATGATGGATGCTGCCTTCTTGAGACACTGCCTCTTGAAGATGTCCTCGATGGCAGGGAGGGTTGTGCCCGTGATGGAGCTGCTGAGTCTACAACTCTCTGCAGCCTCTTTCGATCCTGCAGATTGGAGCCTCCGTACCACGTGGTGACGCAACCAGTCAGAATGCTCTCCACCGTACATCTGTAGAAACTTGCAAGAGTCTTTGGTGACATACCAAATCTCCCTCAAACTCCTAATGAAGTAGAGCCGCTGGCGTGGCTTCTTCATGACTGTATCAATGTGTTGGGCCCAGGATAGATCCTCTGAGGTGTTGGTACCCAGGAACTTGAAGCTGCTCAGCCTTTCCACCGCTGACCCCTCAATGAGGACTGGTGTGTGTTCTCCTGACTTCCCCTTCCTGAAGCCCCACAATCAGTTCCTTGGTCTTGCTGACGCTGAGTGCAAGGTTGTTGTTGCGACACCACCCAACCAGCCGATCTATCTCACTCCTGTACGCCTCCTCATCGCCATCTGAGATCTGACAACAACAGTGGTGTCATCGGTATTGAATTTATAAATGGCATTTGAGCTGTGCCTGGTCACACAGTCATGAGTGTAGAGAGAGTAGAAGCAGTGGGCTAAGGCACACATCCTTGAGATGTGCCTGCGTTGATTGTCAGTGAGGAGGGGATGTTACTACTGATCCGCACTGACTGTGGTCTCCCTGATGTCGAGGATCCAGTTACAGAGGGAGGTACAGAGGCCCAGGTTTTGAAGCTTGTTGATTAGTACTGAAGGGGATTGACGGTGTTGGACACCAAGCTGTAATCGATAAACAGCAGCCTGACTTATGTTTTGCTGTTGTCTAGGTGCTCCAAAGCCGAGTGGAGAGCCAGTGAGATTGTCCGCTGTAGACCTGTTGTGACAGCAGACAAATTGCAGCAGGTTCAGGTCCTTGCTCAGGCAGGAGTAATTCTAGCCATGACCAACCTCAAAGCACCTCATCACAGTAGATGTGTGTGCTACCGGGTGATAGTCGTTGGGCAGCTCACCCTGCTCTTCTGGGCACCAGTATGATTGATGCCTTTTTGAAGCAGGTGGGAACATCCGACTGCCAGCAGCGAGTGTTGAAGATGCCCTAGAACACTCCAGCCAGTTGGTCAGCACAGGTTTTCAGACTCTGTCAGGTACACCGTCGGGGCCTGATGCCTTGCGAGGGTTCACACTCTCGAAGGATGCTCTGAAGTCGGCCTCCGAGACAGAGATCACAAGGTTGTCAGGTGCTGTGGAGATTCGCACAGGTGTAGTGTTGTTCTTCCTTTCCTTGCATGCATAAAAGGCATTGAGCTCATTGGGGGAGTGAAGCATCACTGCTATCTAGGTTGTTAAGTTTTGCTTTGTAGGAAGTAATGGCACGCAAACCTGCCACAGCTGTCGTGCATCCGACTGGGTCTCTAACTTCACATGGAATTGCCTTTGTGCTCTCCTGATGGCCTTCCATAGGTTGTACCTGGACTACTTGTAGGGTTTTGGATCACCGGTCTTGAACGCCACACGTCTAGGCCCTCAGCAGACTGCGAATCTCCTGGTTCATCCAGGGCTTCTGGTTTGGAAAAATTTGGTATGTTCTCAACTGCACACACTCATCCATGCAGGTCTTGATGAAGTTTGGTGATGACCGTGGCATATTCATTCAGTTCCAAGATGAATTCCCTGAATATGGTCCAGTCCAGCAATTCAAAGCAAGTCCTGTAAACGCTCCTCCATCTCCCTTGACCAGACCTTCACAGTCCTCACCACTGGTGCTGCTGCGGTCCTCAGTCTCTGCCTGTATGTTGGGAGTCGAAGTACAGCCCGGTGATCGGACTTGCCAAAGTGCGGGCGGTGAGACGGCACGGTGAGTGTTCCTGTACGGAGGTTGTAGCGATGATCAAGTGTGTCGCTCCTCTGGTTCCTCTGGTGACATGTTGGTGGTAGTTGGTCAGGGCTTCTTCACGCTGTGGCTGGTTGAAGTTCCCTGCAATGATCGGGTAAGGCATCAGTGTGCGCCTGTCTTGTGACTGCTGATCACGGTGCTCAGCTCCTCCAGTGCCAGCCTGACGTCTGCCAGGGTGAGGGGGGGGAATGTCACCGCGACCAGGATGACGGCAAGAGAACTCCCTCCGCAGGGTAGGAACGGATGGAACTTGACCCGCAGATGTTCCGGGTCGGGGGAGCAGGACTGAGACAGAACCGCCACGTCTGTGCACCACGATGAGTTAATCACGAAGCAAACGCCGCCACCTCTGCCTTTTACCTGATGCTGCCGTGCCGTCCGTGCGGTGGGTGGTGCAGCCCTCGGGCTGGAGCACTGTGTCCGGAGTGCTGGGTGTGAGCTGAGTCTCGGTGAGGCAGAGTACACAACAGTCCCTTACGTCCCTCTGGTACTGCAGGCTGGCTCTGAGGCCTTCGATCTTATCTTCCAGAGACTGTATGTTAGCCAGGGGTGGGGTGGGGGGGTGGGGGGAGATGGTGGGGGTATGATCAGTTATGATCGATACTGATCAGTTGGTAAAATGAGCAGAGAAATGCAGATGGGAATTAATCCTGATAAATGTGGAGGTGATGCACTTTGGGAAGAGTAGTGAGAAGTATCTGGACTGCACTGTGATTGTCGAGGCAGAGAAGTCTACTGACCAAGTGCTAGCAGGTGGGGATTGGTATAAACAGGAACTCGACGGTCAGCAGAGACGTGGCGGGCCGAAGGTCCTGTTTCTGTGCTGCATGTCTCTGTGACTCAGTTACAGTGATGGGGATGGACTGACATGCATAGAGGGTGCTTGGTATTATGGGGGAGGTGCTTTGAAGGAGGAGCAAGGATAGGATGGGGGGGGGGGCCACATGTATGTGTCTGAGTGAGTGAGCAAGTGTTTGTGGTTCAGGGGGAGTTACGGTGAGCTGGGTCTAAATCAGGTTGTGTGACACTGTGTGTGGATGTATCAGGGTGTTGCACAGGGGGTGGGGGTGTTTGTGTGTGAATGTATCTGAGGGAGGTGTGTCGATATATCTACACTGTTCCACGGTGGTGGGAGTGTTGCTGGCAGGACCTGCTTTCTATTTCCTCTGTAGGTTGGGTGTGTGGTGGTCTGTCTGTTTGTTGAGGGGGATGGTCTGTAGGTTGTGACAAGGTTGAGCCCTAATCCCATTTATTCCCCCACATTCCCATCAACTCCCCCCGGATTCTGCCCTCACCCACACACTGGGGGCAAGTTACCGCAGCCAGTAAACCTGCCGACCCACACATCTTTGGGATGTGGGAGGAGGAAACTGGAGCTCCTGGGGAACCCACGTGGTCACAGGGGACAATGTGCAACTCCACACAGACAGCGCCGTGAGGTCAGGATTGAACCTGGGTCTTTGGCACTGTGAAGCAGCTACAGGCACAGCGGGCTCTGGAGTGTTGTCAGGGCCAGGAGCCTGTGCTCTCAACCCTCGATACATTGTTGAATGAATCAGATGCCTTGAAAGCTGGTCTCTGTGTCGGGATGGGGTGGGAATCTCAGGGGATCCGAGGTATATCACCCATCCAGCACTTTCCCTCAGAATGGGCAAACATCCTTTCAGACTTGCCTTTGCTCTTTTGTGCAAGCCACAAATCTGTGCCGTACTGTACCATGTGCACCGTGTACACCTTACCGTGTGCACTGTTTCCGTGTGCACTGTGCACATTGTTCCCTGTGCACCCTATACCATGTTCCTGTGCACCGTGTACACTGTTCTGTGTGCACCTTGTACACTGTTCCGTGTGCACCATGTGCACTGTTTCCCTGTGCACCGTGTACACCTGTTCTGTGTGCACCTTGTACACTGTTCCATGTGCACTGTGTACACTGTTCCATGTGCGCCGTCTACACTGTTCCATGTGCACCATGTACATTGTTCTGTGTGCACCGTGTACACTGTTCCATGTGCACTGTGTACACTCTTCCGTGTGCTCCTTGTACACAGTTCCGTGTGCATCGTGCACAACTGTTCCATGTGCACCGTGTACACTGATCCGTGTGCACCATGTACAACTGTTCTGTGTGCACCATGTACACTGTTCCGTGTGCACCATGTACATTGTTCTGTGTGCACCGTGTACAACTATTCTGTGTGCACCGTGTTCACTGATCCATGTGCACCATGTGCACTGTTCCGTGTGCACTGTGTGCACTGATCCGTGTGCACTGTGTACACTGTTCTGTGAACTGTTCTGTCTGCACTGTGCCGTGCTTGTGGTGCTGTCACTTAGGACAGGATATTTCAGAGCATCCACGTCTCTCTGATTTGGTGGGGGGGTGGCCCTCCTGTTGGAGGGGGTGGTGGTCTCTCTGTTGGAGGGGTGTGGTCTCTCTTGTTGGAAGGGGGTGGTCTCTCTGTTGGAGGGGGGTGGTCTCTCTGTTGGAGTGGGGTGGTCTCTCTGTTGGAAGGGGGTGGTCTCTCTGTTGGAGGGGGGTGGTCTCTCTGTTGGAGGGGGGTGGTCTCTCTGTTGGAGTGGGGTGGTCTCTCTGTTGGAAGGGGGTGGTCTCTCTGTTGGAGGGGGGTGGTCTCTCTGTTGGAGGGGGGTTGGGGTCTATCTGTTGGAGTGGGGTGGTCTCTCTGTTGGAAGGGGGTGGTCTCTCTGTTGGAGGGGGGTGGTCTCTCGGTTGGTGGAGGTGGTCTCTCTGTTGGAGTGGGGTGGTCTCTCGGTTGGAGGGGTTGGTCCTCTCGGTTGCTCACTGCTTTGGCTGTGTACCGTGCTACGTAGCCCCACGCTGCAGCTTTGGCACGTTCGGCACCCGTTGCAGCTGCTCCGGTATTCCCTTCTCCACCCCGGACTGGAGTTCCGGAGTAAGAGGAGGGGTTGACGGAAGGGGCAATGACCTGCACGATCGCTGATCCATGCTGTGGGTGTGAGGGGGTGTTCTCGGTCTGAAGGCAAGGTTGTATCCTAGGGACAGTACGAGGCCACTCCTTCCACTGTGGGTCAGGGGCTGATGTATTGGTGAGGAGAAGGACGAGGTGTGTCCGTGTTGGGTTGCTGTTGGCTGCAGACTCGGGGGAGGTCATGTCTTTCAGGACTCAGTGGGGCTTGAGTCACCGAGCCGGTGCTGTTGACTCTAGGGTTAGACCAGCGCAGGGCTCAGCTGGAGAAACAAAGGACTGCAGATGCTGGAATCTGGATGAAAAACACGATGAAGCTGGAGGAACTCAGCGGGCCAGGCAGCATCCGTGGAGAAAAGCAGGCGGGTCAACGTTTTCGGGTCAGGACCCTTCTTCAGGACTGAAGAGAGGAAAAGGGGAAGCCCAATATATAGGAGGGGCAAAGCAGAGCAGCGATAGGTGGACAAAAGAGGGAGGCGGGGTGGGCACAGGGTGGTGATAGGGAGATGCAGGTAAGAGGTAGTGATGGGCAGGTGCGGGGGAGGAGGGGCGAGCAGATCCACCGGGGGATGGGGCAAAGGTAAGGAGGAAGAAAAGGGGGTAGAAAAATGAGAGAGAGGCTGGAAAAAGAAGAGGAGAAGAGGCCTGGTGGTGGGGGGGGGGGGGTGTGTCGGGCAGGGGGAAGGGGGGTGGGGATGCCTTAAAGTGGGAGAATTCAATGTTTCATGCCGTCAGGCTGCAAGGTTCCAAGACGGAAAATGAGGTGCTGTTCCTTCAGTTTGCGCTTGGAATTCTCCTGGCAGTGGAGGAGGCCGAGGACTGACATATCAGTGATGGTGTGGGAGGGGGAGTTGAAGTGACTGGCAACAGGGAGATACAGATTGCGGTTACGGACGGAGCGCAGGTCTTCTGCGCAGCGGTCTCCTAGTCCGCTAAACTGGCCCCATTTCTGGGCTGAGCTGGGCCAGAGGTTTCACCTCCTCACCCAGCGAGACTTGTTTCAGCATCAGAACCATGGTTCCAGAGGGTTTCAACCTCGCTTGTCTGAAAAATAAATCTCCATTTTTGAATCAACCTGGTCTCTCGTGCCCAAATGTCTCGAGGGGATTTGAACCCTTGACCTGCAGAGCCCTAGATGGGTGATGGCAGCTAAACTGATGACAGAGAGTGTTTGTTTCGGTTTTGACCACCCTGTGCAGCTGCCTCTACCGACTCTGTCCTGTCCACAGCACAGAGGTCTCCTGGGGAACAGACCTCGCTCAGAGACACTCAGCAGCACCCTCTCCTCTACCCGGAAGAGATTGTTGAAAGTTGGAGAGATTTTGATCAAGAGCTAACAGTTTGGAATGCAGTGATGTCCGGGGCTGGGCTGGTTGTACCCCTGATGAACACAGCCATCTTTTTCCACCTGAGGTCTGACTCTAACCACTGGAGTGTTGTCCCCCGGATGGCCAGTGTTACTGGGGCTTCCTGACGCCACACTCGGTCAGAAGTGGCCTTGACGTCAGGGGCAGTTGGGTCTCGCCTCACCTCTGGGCTTCAGCTCTTGCATCTGTGCTTTGCACCTGAGGGGTTCTGAGTGAAACCTAACCCAGACGTTGGTGAGGATAGTGCTGCTTGACAGCATCTCTACACCTGGTGTCCATCTCTCTGCCGGAGAGCAGACAATTAGGTGGTAATGACCCGGACTGGATTGTCCTGCTTCTTGTGAATGGGACCTCGCCTGGGCAATTCCCCATACTGTCAATGGACGCCAGTGTTTGTGGCTGTACAAGATGTGCACAGCAGTCCTCAGTACCTACAGCTGGACGTTGGTCTGCTTCTGTAAGCCTGTGGTACACCAGTGCTCCCGGCTGTTTGCTGACGTTACGTGGATTGTATTGGTGCGGAGTTGCGGTTCTGTGATGGCGGGAGCCTCAGGAGGGAGCTGGGATTGATCTGCCACTGGGCACCGCTGTCCTGTGGGCCACCTGCACCAGAAGGAGTGCAGTGTTTGAAGAAGGCAGATACACCCCCACCCTCTCAAGGGGCGGTAAGGATGTGCAATAAACACTGGCCTCTCGGGCGATGCTCTGGTCCCAGGAAGTGACTGGAGAAAGGGAAATTGGCATTGAATCCCTTCCCCTTCCTACCTGCTGTTTCCAGGTTAAAGCTGCTCTCCCTCAGAGGCAGTTCCTGCCTGGGGACCTGGCCATTAACCACCTTGTCCCAGCTCCACACTGTCCCTCTGTCCAACTCCGGCACCATTCACACCCAAGAGTCAACTGCCCTCTGAGGGGGCAAACTCTGGTTTTCTTCAGCTCCTCCATTCAATGCTGAGGACCTGGCCGTAACTTTGAACTGTGGCTTCCCACTGTGGACCCAGGATGCCCTGCCTCCGGACCATGCAGCCCTCAGTCAGCCATCACTGACTAAACACAACCCTTTCTTCTCAGGGACCTCGGCTGGGATCTGCTCACGTACTCACAACAATGGCATGATCACGCTACAGAAGTACGGCGCACACATTCCTTTGAAAATGATCCACATCACTCTGGCTCATGAACTGGCCACAGTCTGGGATCTCCTGTGAGTATATCAATGTCGTGTTTTTAAGTTCCCAGTGGGTACACGTGTGAGGAGACGGTGTACCCAGGGTCAGGGTGACACTGTACCCAGGGTCAGGGTGATGGTGTACCCAGGGTCAGGGTGAGAGTGGCACCCAGGGTCAGGGTGATGGTGTACCCAGGGTCAGGGTGATGGTGTACCCAGGGTAGGGAGACAGTGTACCCAAGGTCAGGATGACAGTGTACCCAGGGTCAGGGTGAGAGTACACCCAGGGTCAGGGTGAGAGTGCACCCAGGGTCAGGGTGATGGTGTACCCAGGGTAGGGAGACAGTGTATCCAGGGGTCAGGGTTGACACTGTACCCAGGGTCAGGGAGATGGTGTACCCAAGGTCAGGATGACAGTGTACCCAGGGTCAGGGTGACCCATGTACCCAGGGTCAGGGAGATGGTGTTGCCAGGGTCAGGGTGACGGTGTACCCAGTCTCCTATGTGACAACAGCAAGTGTGGGGGTCATCGATTGACAGCTCAGTGCAGGTCTCAGGTGGACAAAGCTTGGACCAGGTACTCAGGGTAAAGGCCACACGGCAGGGCTTTCAATGGGGGGATATCAGATTTACTAAAATATCAGGGCCAATGGATTAAAGTGGGACGTTGATTGAGAAGGTGAGAGGGTGTGGGGGTTATCTGACTGAGCGGACACTGGTGAAGTTCCAATATCCTGTGAGATGAACAGATTCCAGGAGATGTGGAGCAGAGGGGAGTGAAGGGAGCTCGGACTCCCACTGCTGAGACAGGGTGGGTGGTGGATCTGCCGTCAGAAGCTGTCAGGTGTCTGTGCTATGGTTCACAGTGAAGCTGTGTAGGTCTGTCACTGCTGAGGAGAGGTCAGATCCAAGGGTTGGTACAAGGGCCAACAGTGACTGCAGAGAAGACTTTCCTGATCAAGTTGCTGTAAGGACAGGTTTTACCCAGAAACTTTTGTATCAGAGTCACAAACAAGAGAGCAAAATAACTCTGGATAAGAAGGGCAAATGATATCACCCCAACATGACCTTAAAGCCAGTGGGATCAGTCACAAGTCCCTGTCCTTTGATGCAGAACCCTTTGAAGGTGAATCTGTCATAGAAACATAGAAACCTACAGCACAATTCAGGCCCTTCGGCACACAGAGCTGTGCCGAACATGTCCCTACCCTGGAAATTACCAGCCTCACCCATAGCCCTCTATTTTACTCAGCTCCATGTACCTATCTAACAGTCTCTTGAAAGACCCTATTGTATCCCCCTCCACCACCGTTGCTGGCAGCCCATTCCCTGCACTCACCACTCTCCGAGTAAAAAACTTACCCCTGACATCTCCTCTGTACCTACTCCCCAGCACCTTAAACCTGTGTCCTCTTGTGGCCACCATTTCAGCCCTTGGGGACTATTCACATGATCAATACCTCTCATCATCTTATATCAGGTCCCCCTCATCCTCCATCGCTCCAAGGAGAAAAGGCTGAGTTCCCTCAACCTGCTTTCATAAGGCATGCTCTGCATTCCAGGCAGCATCCTTGTAAATCTCCTCTGCACCCTCTCTTATGGCTTCCACATCCTTCCTGTAGTGAGGCGACCAGAACTGAGCACAGTACTCCAAGCGGGGTCTGACCAGTGTCCATTGATCTGAGCCCACAGCGGACATTTCCCATAGTAAACTGTGTGAAAATATCTCTCTTCAGGCTGTCTTTAGTTCTCTGAATCTGTGCTCTGGGCTTCGTGATGCTTCACCTATTGGAGACAGTTTCTCAGTGATCACTTTGCTTGAACACAACATGACTTTCATCTGTCAAACCTCCAGGGAGAGAAACTCTCACAAACCGGTCTGATGGAAGAGCGGTCTCGTGGAGGCTGGTCCAATGTTTAGACTGACGTCTGATTTCTATCTTCCCAGCACGATGAGGGTGAAGAATGTGTTCCACCGGAATCTTCAGATTCCCAGGGGAATGGTGGAAACTACCTGATGTTTCCATTTGCTTCCGATGGTCTTGAGTACAATAATGACAAGCTCTCTCCGTGCACGATCCAACATATCAGCAAGGTCCTGATGGAGAGGAAGGACCAATGCTTCACAGGTAAGAGGGAGGCGTTGGATGGGGCTCGATGGAGAGCGAGTCCACGGAGTTCCGATTCCCCCGTGGACAGACAGCTCTTCACCCGACCATCCATTTCCCAGGGTTTGAGCACAGTGACAGGCTAAGTTTCCTGGAATTGCCCTCTCTAACATCAGGAGAAGGCAGAGGCACCATGGAATTTGCAGGGGGACAAAGAGGGGAATCCCCACAGAAACTTCCTCCGAAGATTCGTAATGATCAGGCTGAATTCTTCCTCTGATCCCCTCTAAACCTCCTACCCCTCACCTTAAACCCACACCCTCTGGTCTTAGACACCTCTTCTACGGGGTAAAACGTCTCACTATTTACCCTGTCTGCTGCTCCTGGTAACTTCATTGTACCTCTAACCGGCCGCCCTGCAGGTAGAGAGAGTGTGAGAGTGAGGGGAGAGAGTGTGAGAGTGAGGGGAGAGAGTGTGAGAGTGGAGGGGAGAGAGTGTGAGTGAAGAGCAATGAGCGTTTGAGGTGTGTTTCTGTCTCTGACCTCGGGCGTCTGACCGGTGTGATCCCGCTGTGGTCCTGGTGAGTTTCCCGGTGCGGTCTGGTGTGATCCCAGTGAGGTCCCAGTGAAGTCCCGGTGAGGTCCCGGTGTGATCCGGGTGTGATCACAGTGTGATGCCGGTGTGACTCTGGTGTGGTCCCGGTGCCGTTGCCCTGCGCTCTGTGCTGATGGAGGTGCTTTCACTGCGGGGGAGGTGACACCTTGTGTCTGCTCTCTGACAGAGAGCGGCCGGCCCATCTGCGGCAACCAGCTGGTGGAGGAGGGAGAGGAGTGCGACGTTGGACACAGCGCCGATGATCCTTGTTTGCTATGGTGCCAGTGAATCCAGTGATGGTCCTGTAGACTGAAGCCAGGCCGACAGTGTAGGTAGGCTGCCAACCTTCGACAAACAGCTGTTGCTCCGTGGTCATGGTAACAGAGGGTTGACGTATCCCTCTGACCTGCTCCTCCATCGTCCAATGGTTGTGACCAGACCCCCGCTGTCCATGTATGCTGGGGTATCCATGGGGCGCTCACCCATTCCTCCCAAACTCCCCACAATCCCCCGTCGGTCAACCACTGGGATAAAGCTGGGAAACTGCCTCAGGAACTCCCTTCATCAGGCCACTCCCCACGTGCCCTGGGTTCAAGGCCGATCTCCCATCACCTCTTCCACTTCCAATGACAATCCATCTGTAGTGGTGCCACTGCTCCCTGGGTCACATTCTGCATCTCTCTGTTCACTCTCCCTCCTGCTCACATACTCATTCTCTCCCTCCCTCCCCCCTCCCCCTCCCCCTCTCCCTCTCCCACCTCCCCCCTCCCCCCTCCCCCTCTCCCTCTCCCACCTCCCCATCTCTCCCCTCTTCCCCTCTCTCTCTCTCTATCCAGCACTCTCCCTTTATCCCCTCTGTGTCTTTCTTTCTAGCCCCCTCTCTCCTTCTCCCTCCCTTTCTCGCTACCCCCCTCTCCCCCCCCCCCACCCCAGCAGTAAAGTCTGGGAGACGTAAATTCACAACATCTGGATTTCTGCTTTCCCGATGGTTCCAGTCCAGCTGTGTGATCCATCACTCTGTTCTGTGGGTTTGAGGTCAGTTGATCAGTTGAATGAGGGACCCACAGACTGGGGGGGGGGGGGGTGCAGGGGGAGCAGGGTGTGTGCTGGAAGGAGGCCGCCACCCCCAAAACTACCCAGACAATTTCTTGAGCTCTTGGTTCTTCAAGGAATATGGAATGTCAACTGATCGGTTTGACACCACTCATGTCCCTTATTTCTTGTCATATCTGAAAATGTCATTGTACTCGGACATCTCCCTCCACCGTTGGCTTTTGTGTGGCTGAGTACGCGTTGTGGCCTCCTCTACACTGGGGAGACCAAACGCAGACTGGGTGACCATTTCACAGAACACCCGCGCTCCGTCCGTAACCGCGATCTGTATCTCCCCGTTGCCGGTCACTTCAACTCCCCCTCCCACACTATCACTGATATGTCAGTCCTCGGCCCTCCTCCGCTGCCGGGAGAATTTCCAACACCTCATTTTTCCATCTTGGGACCTTGCAGCCTGACGCCATGAACATTGAATTCTCCCACTTTTAGGTAATCCCCACCCCCCTCCCCCACCCACCCCCCCCCACCAGGCCCTCTTCTCTTCCTCCCTTTCCCAGCCTCCCTCTCTTTTTCCTCTCTCTCCTTACCTTTGCCCCATCCCCTGGTGGATCTTCTCTCCCCTCCTCCCCCGCACCTGCCATCACTATCTCTTACCTGCATCTACCTGTCACCACTCCTGTGCCCACCCTGCCTTCCCTCCTTTGTCACCTATCACCTGCTCTGCTTTTCCCTCCTATATATCGGGCTTCCCCTTTTCCTATCTTTCAGTCCTGAAGAAGGGTCCTGACCCGAAACGTTGACAGCCTGCTTTTCTCCACGGATGCTGCCTGGCCTGCTGAGTTCGTCAGCATCTTAGTGTTTTTCTTCACGCGTAGAATGTCTCCTCCCTCTGGGCCTTGACTGTACAGCCCAGTCCTCGCCCTGCAGAACCAGGTGTGGGAATATCTGCCACAACGGTTGGTGACCAATGACTGAACAGCTGGATCCCAGCGGCCTTCCCTGCAATCACCCCACTGGGTTACAGCCCTCTGACCTTTATTCTTGCTGTGTCCTGTCTGTTACCATATCCCCCCTCACGCCAGTACATCCCCAATGTCCTATGCGCTAATTTTTATTCATCTCTCTTGTGGCACTTCATCACAGACTTTCTGAAAGTCCAAATGCACCACTTCACCTGTTTCCCTTTTAACCACTCTGCTGGTTACGACAAATTTGTCACCAGTTGTCTCCCTGTCAGATATCCAACCTGTCACCTTGTCTGCTGGATGCCTCCCAACGTGTAGCAGTGTGAGTTCATCCAGCAAGGAGGTGATGAGTGGGATGGAAGGTGTGGGTGTACGGAGGGAGCCAGGTGTCCGGAATCACTGAAACATCCAGGTTCAGCAACAACTAGGTCGGCACAGGGTGTGCTGGCCTTCACTACAGGATTCGCCTTGCCCCAATTACCTAGATCCCCGGTAGGACCACACCCAGACTGTGTCAAGTCTGGTCTCCTTAAGGTAAGGAAAGATGTACTTAGGTTAGAGGAAGTGCAGCACGGGTTCAGACAGTGGGTTTGTCATGTGAGGAGAGATTAAACAGTCCAGGACTATACTTGCTCGAGTTCAGAATGAGAAGTGATCTCATTGAAATGCACAGGACCAGACCGGGTAACCGCAGAGTGTCCAGAACTGGGGTCAGTCCCAAAATAGGGGGATGGCCATTCGGGGCAGAGGTGGAAAGAAATGTCTTCACTGGGAGGGAGTGCACCTACCCAAGAGAGCCAGAGATGCTCAGTGGCTGAACATGTTCAAATTCGGGATCAGTGAACTATTGATGTAATGGGAATTGTGGGACTGTGGTTTTTGCGTTGAGGTAAATGATCAACTGTGATCTCACTGAACAGCAGAGCAGGCAGAAAGGGCTGAATGGCCTCTTCCTGCTTCCACGTGTTGAAATCTTCTGATACCCTGAGGTGGTCAGAGTCCTCACGAACTCTGACGAAGGGCAGCAGAGCTGAAACGTTGAGTGTTTCTCTCTTCACAGATGCTGCCTAGGCCTGCTGAGTTTTTCTGGTATTTTCTATTTTGTGTTAGTGCGTCATGCATCGTATCCATCCCAAAACCTTCGAAACTTCGCCTCTGTCTTCAGACTCACCATGCCTTTCACTGAGGACAGGCAGCTGAAGAGGAATCCCACCCCGGAATGGAACAGCCTGCAGCTGTCAATCTACATCACTTCCTTCAGTCAGATCTCCTGTTTTCCCTCCCTTCAGTTGCCTGTAGAGTAGTCGCCGTACAAAGTAACACCGTGGTTGTGAGATTGTGGAGAGTTTCCCCTTATAACTTCTTCTGAGTGAACTGCCTCTGCTGTGTCAGTCTGCAGAGAGTCCCAGAGTCACACGGCATGGAAGCAGGCCATCCGGCCCATCCTGTCCGCACTGACCAAAGGGCACACATCCTATCTCCCAGCAGTTGGCCCTTGGCCTGCTCTGCCTATTCATTTCAAGTCCAAACACTTCCTTTAAATGCTGTCAGTGCCTCTGCTTCCACCACTCTCTCTGGCAGTGTGTTCCGGGTACTCACCGCTCTCTGGTGAAGAAGGTCCCCTTCAGAAACCCCCAGAATCCCTTCTGCCTCACCCAAAACCTGGGTCCTCCAGTTTTACCTACCTCTGAGATGGGGAATAGGTTCCTGCAGTCTGCCCTCTCTGTGCCCCTCCGCATTTTATACACCTCAGTCATGTCCCCTCTAACCCCCTCAGCTCCAGGGAGAACAGACCGAGCCTCTACAATCTCTCCTCATCACTGAAACGTTCCGTCCCAGGCAAAGTCCTGGTGAGTCTGGAGACACAAGGCACTGCAGACACTGAGATCTAGACTGAGAAACAATCTGTCGGAGGAACTCAGTGGGTCGGGCAGCGTCCGTGGGGGAAAGGAATTCTCAATATTTCAGGTCCTCCCATTCCCACACACTTCCCACAACCCCTCCAGCCCACATCGCCCATTCCCATCCCCCCATCAACCTCACCCTGTACCCTAAGGCCACCCGCCTCACCGTCAACAACTTCGCCGAACTTTGTGTCATCTGTGAACTTACTGACCGTGCCTTCCACACCCACACCCACACACACACCCACACTTACACCCACACACACCACCCACACCCACACCCACACACACACCCACACCCACACACCCCACACCACACCCACACACCCCACCCCCACCCCACACCCACACCCCACCCACACCCCACACCCCACACCCCAGACCCACACACACACCCCACCCACACACCACACCCACACCCACACCCACATCCCACACCCACACCCACACCCACACCCAAACCCACACCCACACCCACACCCACACCCACACACCCCACACCACACCCACACCCACACCCACACCCCACACCCACACCCAAACCCCACCCACACACACACCACACCCACACCCCACACCCACACCCACACACACACCACACCCACACCCACACCCACACCCACACCCCACACCCACACCCACACACCCCACACCCACACCCACACCCACATCCACATCCCACACCCACACCCACACCCAAACCCACACCCACACCCACACCCACACCCACATCCACACTCACACCCACACCCACAACCCATCCCCACCCACACCCACACCCACACCCCACACCCAAACCCAAACCCACACCCACACCCACATCCGCTCCCACACCCCACCCACCCACACCCACACCCACACCCCCACCCACACCCACACCCACACCCACAAGCACACACCTTAGGTTTTAAGAATAAATTGGATAGATACATGGACGGGAGAGGTCTGGAGGGTTATGGACTGGGTGCAGGTTAATGGGACTAGTGGAATAACATTTCGGCACAGACTAGAAGGGCCGAATGGCCTGTTTTCTGTGCTGTAATGTTCTATGGTTCTAATTCCTTGAGGGTGTTACAGGAAGTGTTGATCAAGGGGAAAGTGTAGATGTAGTATATTTAGATTTTCAAAATACATTTGCCAAGATACCACATGAGAAACTGGTACATGATTTATAAACACAAGATGTTAGAGTAAGTGAGTTAGCATGGGCTGAAAACTGGATGTCACATAGAAAACAGAGAGTCCTTTTCAGGGGTGTAACTGGTGGAGTACCCCAGGGACTCCTGGCCCTTGATTAATGACCTGGAGGAGGGAACAAAACGCAAGGTTTCCAAGTTTACCGATTATACCAAAATAGGTGGAAGGGCACGTTGTGAGAGGACATTGCGATTCTGCAATGGGATACAGATAGAGAGTGATGTGGAAACCTGGCAAATGGAGTTTAATGTAGGTAATTGCGAGGTCATGTACTTCAGTAAGAGGAATCAAAAGGTGAAATGTTATCTGAAGGGAGAGAGGCTGTACTCCACTCACTTGCAGAGGGATCTTTGTCCTGTAGTGTATGAAACACAAAAAGCTAGCAGTAGTTGAGAAGGAAAGTGCATTTAAGTCTTTATTGTGAAGGAGTTAGAATTTCAGAATAGGGAGGTTTTGTTTCAGTTTTACAGGGTGTTGGCGAGGTCACACCCAGAAAACTTAGCACAGGTTTGGTCCCCTCACCTGAAAAAGCATGGAGTAGCATCGGAAGCAGTCTGAAGGAGATTCATCAGGGTAATTCCTGAGGTGAGAGGGTTGTCCTATTAGGAGAGGCTGGACAGTTCGGGTCTGTATTGCTCAGGGTTTAGAAGAAAAAGGGGTGACCTTATTCAAACGTACAAGATCCTAAGGGTAGATGTCGGGATGTTTTCACTCATGGGACAATCTCCAACAAGGGCCCCTGGATAAAAGGTAAGGGCCGGTCATTTAAAACTGACGTGTATAGAAGTTTCTTCTTGGCCAGTAGTGAATCTCTGGAGTTTCTTGTCCCTGAGGATGATGGAAGCAAAATCATTCAATGTATTAAAGGTGGAGGGAGGTGAATATTTGAAAAACAGAGGAATCGAGGGCAGTGGGGAACTGGCACAGAAGAAGGGTGGAGGCCAGTATAGGTCAGCCATGATCTTATTGAATGGTGGGACTGGCTCGAGGGGACGAGTGGCCTCCTCCTGCTTCTATTGTCTGTGTCCTTGCATCCCATGATAATGTCGAGATGTTCTGTAATCGTGCGACGTATTTACTTAGCATATTTAAATACACCATAAGTGTTGGATTATCATCTGTAAGGTCCAAATCCAAATGCAGCCTTCTCCCTCACACTGTAACACAGCAGCACTGACAGCTGGAACTGGGAGTGGTTGCAGTGTGATGCATTGTGTTTGGCGTTTGGGTATCTGTGCTAACTCAGTGTAAGCCCCCTGTTGCTGTACTTTCTGTGTTACTCCTACAGTCCAAGTCAGGGAGCCTGCTGTGGGCCCCAGTGTGTGCTGGCACCTCAGCACCAGCGGTGCAGAGAGGAGACAGAGTGCGCCTTTCAGAGTGGCTGTGATGGAGTGAGCCCTATCTGCCCGGACTCTTCTCCCAAAGAGAACCATACTCTCTGCAACCAGGGATTGCTGGTGTGTGTGAACGGGGTGAGTATGTGATCTTGGTTCACACTGTCTGTCGCCAACGTGTGACACCACGGGTGCTATCAGCTCGATAGTTTTCACGACCCCCAGGTCTTTCATTCAGCCTGCAGAGCGGGGAGAGGTCCGACATGTTCCTGTAAAACCCTGGAATTAAACAGGGGGACATAGAGTTATACAGCATGAGTCCTGAAGAAGGATCTCGGTCTAAACGTCAATTGTTTATTTCCCCTCCGTGGAGGCTGCCCGACCTGCTGATTTCCTCCAGCACTTGGTGTGTTGCTCCAGATTCCAACATCTGCAGAATCTCTTGTGTCCCCATTTGCCTATGTTTGGCCCCTATCCCTCTAAACCTTTCCTAGCCACGTTCCTGTCCAAGCGTCTTTTAAATGTTGTAATTGTACCCGCCGCTGCCACCTCCTCTGGCAGCTCGTTCCACACACCCACCGCTCATCCCTAATCCCTATCCCAGCTCTGTAGTGGAAGAATCCCATTAGTCCGGCAGTCCTGTTCTTTTCAAAAGCCCAGGAATCACTCCATTTCATGGATGTAAATTGTTTCCTTTGAAAGTTCTTATTGGATATGCTTCCCCTTTCTGTTCAAGCAGTGAGTTTCAGGTCTCAGGATCTCACTGCATTAAATGAGTCACCTCATTCCTTGGATTTTTTGCCATTGATCTTAAGTCTGGGTCTCGTGGTCACAAGCACTGCGGCCGATGGAAGCAGGTTCTTACCCTGTTCTGTGTTACCTCGTCAGAACCTTGAACATCTCACGTCAATGTTTTGATCTGACCTCCACGTCCCCTCGGGGGGGATTCTTTCGATTAGATGCGATCGTTTCTAATGCTTGGAGCCACCTCACTCGTGTGCAGTTATCGGAGAGCCGTACTAACTCTGTCCCTGCAATTCCACAGCAATGCTCGGGATCGCTCTGTGCACAGCACGGCCTGGAGCAGTGCAGCTGTGGTTCCCTGTCCCCTGAAGAGGAGTGTCACCTCTGCTGCCAGCTGTCAGGTAGGTGGGGGTGCAGAGGAGGGAGGAGGGGTAAAGCGGGTGTGGGGAAGAGCGGGGATGGTTGTGAGGGGTGCTCTGGTGTGGATGGGGGGGGAACTGGTGGGAGGTGAGGGGGCGGAGAGCTGACGGAGGGAATCAGGGACCAGGCAATGGAGAATGTGAAGATGCCCTTCAGCAGGACGAGGGTGACCCTCAGCTCTGACCCGAGGGTGACCTCAAGAGAGCCGATGTTGTGGAGTGGGGACTTAAGGAGCAGGGCCAAGGGCAGGGGGTGATGAGAGGGGTCATGTGTGGGTGGGGGAGGAAGAGGGCATGCGCCAGATACAGCTGGGTAACTGTGGGTCAGTGTAGGCCACTGTGGGACAGTGTGGGTCAGTGTGGGTCAGTCTAGGCCAATGTGGGTCAGTGTGGGTCCGTGTGGGTCAGTGTGGGACAGTGTGGGTCAGTGTGGGGCAGTGTGGGACAGTGTGGGACAGTGTGGGTCAGTGTGGGTCAGTGAGGGTCAGTGTGGGACAGTGTGGGACAGTGTGGGTCAGTGAGGGTCAGTGTGGGACAGTGTGGGTCGGTGTGGGGCAGCGTGGGTCGGTGTGGGGCAGCGTGGGTCAGTGTGGGTCGGTGTGGGACAGTGTGGGTCAGTGTGGGTCAGTGTGGGACAGTGTGGGACAGTGTGGGACAGTGTGGGTCAGTGCGGGACAGTGTGGGTCAGTGTGGGTCAGTGTGGGACAGTGTGGGTCAGTGTGGGTCAGTGCGGGACAGTGTGGGTCAGTGTGGGACAGTGTGGGACAGTGTGGGTCAGTGTAGGACAGTGTGGGTCAGTGAGGGTCAGTGTGGGACAGTGTGGGTCAGTGTGGGACAGTGTGGGACAGTGTGGATCAGTGTGGGTCAGTGAGGGTCAGTGTGGGACAGTGTGGGACAGTGTGGGACAGTGTGGGTCAGTGTGGGACAGTGTGGGTCAGTGTGGGTCAGTGAGGGTCAGTGTGGGTCAGTGTGAGGCAGTGTGGGTCAGTGTGGGGCAGTGTGGGACAGTGTGGGTCAGTGTGGGTCAGTGTGGGTCAGTGTGAGGCAGTGTGGGACAGTGTGGGTCGGTGTGGGTCAGTGTGGGTCAGTGTGGGTCGGTGTGGGTCGGTGTGGGTCAGTGTGGGTCAGTGTGAGGCAGTGTGGGGCAGTGTGGGACAGTGTGGGTCAGTGTGGGTCGGTGTGGGTCAGTGTGGGTCAGTATGAGGCAGTGTGGGACAGTGTGGGTCGGTGTGGGTCAGTGTGGGTCAGTGTGAGGCAGTGTGGGACAGTGGGGG
Organism: Pristis pectinata; assembly: GCF_009764475.1. Taxonomy (NCBI): domain Eukaryota; kingdom Metazoa; phylum Chordata; class Chondrichthyes; order Rhinopristiformes; family Pristidae; genus Pristis; species Pristis pectinata. The sequence continues at coordinate 2,002,172 of NC_067428.1, forward strand.
TAAGTGGGGTCACTGGCTCCACCCAGGGCAGGTTTTGGTAGGAAGTGGAAGGAGTTACTGGAACTTTCTGTCAGTGTGAACCTGCTGCAACAGTTGGAGCTCCCAGCAGGGACCTCGGCTCCCTGCTACCTTGCTGGATATCCTCACCCAGACATCACATCCCCTGGTGCTGTGTTTTCAGACCTCAATCCTGATTCCCCAGAACATGGGACTTCTGCACAAATCACAAAGTTCACAGTTTGACCCAGCACTTCTGGTTGTAACCACACACGTCCAACTTTTGCTGGGAGTGACAGCACGGAGCACTGGCTCCCGGTGTTCAGTGAGCACTGGCTCCCAGTGTGCACAGAGAAGAGCGATGCCAGCTGTTGTACATCACCCATCTGGAGCACTGGGTGAAGAAATCTGGATCACACTTTTCTATTTTCGAAAGGTTGTTGGGCAGTCCCGGTGACTTCCTGCACCATGTTATGGGAGAATGTTAATAAATAGCAGCAGGAGAAGGAGCAGGAGGTTTTCAGACAGGTTGCAGTTAAGGAAGAGAGCACAAGGTGGTCTGAGGTTGTAGAAGTACTGGAGGGTGAACAGAGGATGAACCTGCCAGTTACAGAGATCAGAAAGGCCAGTGGAATGCTGGGCGATACGTCCACAGGAGTGGAACACAGGGGTGGCTGAGATGTTACAGCTGGCACAACCACTTCACTGGAATTTCGCAGGTTAAATTGTAAGGGTAGGCAGAGAGAGAATATTTCCATTGGTCGTGCATCTGGGAAGTGGGAGATTGAGCCAGAAGTGAAATTGGAAACACCTCCACTCGCCAAGGGTGGCAGAAATTTGGGACACTCTCTGTAGATGCCAATGATGCAAGTTATGTTGTTAAACATTAATTCACAGGGATGGGGACTCACTAACTGAAGGTTTTTGGGAATATGAGGAATCGGTAGTTACATTACAAGTCAGGTCAGGTTACCAGTGATCTCATGGAATGGTTAAAGAGCCAACTGCTCTTCCTACCTCTTTCTGGCCTCTCCTGTCTTGTGGGATGCCTACATTCATCTGTGGTCAGCATTAAAATCTCAGCATCTGTTTTCCAATGCTGCCCGATATAATCCATGTGGAACCCTGCAGAAGTAAGCCAGTCAGCCCACTTTGAGGTAGCTCTCCCAATGGTCCATTCCTAGCTCTGTAACATTGTGGTTGAATCTGCTTCCAGCTTCCTTCTGGGCAATGCGATCCACACAAAAACAAATCCAGTTGATATTTTCCCAGTCTCAGTTCAGGTAATGGCACAGGGCAGCGGTGAGCAAGGATCAGCTACCCACAGGGGAGGATCCACACTTGGGTAACTAAGATTATAAAGTGTAAATGAGGGACTGAGGGTCCAATACGGCATTGAACATGCTCTTTGCTGCCCTAAAGCTTGTGTAGTTCAAGGCCACAAATGCTCTCACTCAGGGCGAGGGCATTTGTCACCCTACCCCGAGGAGCAGCCCCCTGTGAACAGGAGGCCTGCTCTGGTGAAGACTGCCCGATCACTCCCACCCGCAGAGTTTGATGTGGGAAGTGGCTTCAGTTGGGTGCTCTTTAAGTGGTCTTTCCTTGGACCCTCAACCTCCTGATGGGATCCCTCCCCCTGCTACATCTTGTTCATCCATCATCCTGACCTGATTGGTTTTGGGTTGTAGACAGTCACTGGTACATACCCGAGGTCACATTGTTCACTATGCAGAGAGGGCAGCACAGTGGCGCAGCGGGTAGGGCCGCTGCCTCACAGGTCCAGAGACCCGGGTTTGATCCTGAGCTCAGGCGCTGTCTGTGTGGAGTTTGCACACTCTCCCTGTGACCGGGTGGGTTCCCCTTGGGTGCTCTGGTTTCCTCCCGCACCCCAAAGACATGTAGGTTGATTGGTTAATTGGCTGCTGTATATTCGCCCCGGTGTGTGGGTGAGGGGCAGGAGTTGGTGGGAATGTGGGGGGAATAAATGGGATAAATGGGTGCTTGATGGTCAGTATGACCCGGCCAAAGGGCTGGGTGGGCTCCCGACGTTCCCATGGGACGGGCACTGACCCGACCTGTGTGATTGCAGGTGAGGCTCGCTCGTGTGCCAGCTCCTCCTCAGCCCTCCTGCAGCAGTACTTCAACAGGACCCTGCTCACCCTGCCCCCAGGCTCACCCTGCAAGAAGAAGCAGGGATACTGCGACAAGTTCAGCAAGTGCCGCTTGGTTGATGATGACGGGCCCATTGCCAGACTGAAAAACACCATCTTCGATCCCAGCGAGTTTGAAGGCATTTCCGAGTGGATGAAGGTGAGGGTCAGGGTAAAATCCAAATGTTCAGACGTTTGTTGGGCCGATGGTGTTGCAGTGTGTGTGTCAACGGGTTCCGCCCTCTGGAGTCTGTAGTGGAATGACTGCGTGTCTGGCCCTCGCCCTCTGTCCTGCTCAGCACAGAGTCTGGGGCAGTCTCTGGTCTTACCGATCCCGCAGACTGTCAACATGTATCACCACGCATGAAGTGTACCATCTGGTGTTTCTGCTTCGTTTTCTGAATGTTCTTCAAACACTCCGAACATCTTGCCCTCACCAGTTCCAGCTCCGTGAGGGATTCCATCACTTCTCCACCTTTGTCCAAAAGCAAAATACCACAGATGCAGGAAATCTGAACTAAGATGCTGGAAACACTCAGCAGGTCAGGCAGCATCTGTGCGGAGAGAAGCAGGGCTAATGTTTCAGGTGGATGAGCGGCTCAGTCCTTGTGTGCACATTCCACATCAATGTTCATACAACAGAGCTCTCAGGGGTGGTGTTTCTTGCCCTGTCTGCTCCCAATATCCAGTCTGGATACCCTCCCACTCCCACAACTACCCTGACAACACTTCCTCCCAACTTGCTCCCTGGAAGGATCCATCCTCCCGCTCCCTCTTCTCTTACGCTGCCACCTTCCATACCGATCCTTCCCAAATGTTTTCCAACTGCCCACCCAAGGCTCCTGCTCCACCTACCTACAAGCCACGTCCGTCTGTTTGCAACACATCTGTTCCCCTTCCAACAGGTGTCCAGTGGTTTTCCGGCCTCAGCGCTGAGCTTGATGGGTTCTGATGCTGATTCCCATTTACATCTCACCGGGCCAGTCTCCCGTTCTTCACTTCTTCTATTACCCCACTTGGGCCTTGCAACAACAATCCTTTTGTTCTTTCACCTCCCTCCCTTCTCCCCCTTTCTGCATCCTGAAATTCCGATCAGTTGAGCTGCAGTGTGCGGTCACTGGCTCTCTCCACAGTTGCTGTCTGGCCTGTGAGTTTTTGCAGAACTTCTGTTTTTGATTTCTGTCAGTGTTGATGTTATTGGGCACTTTGCCCGCAGTGGTTAACCTCCCGCCATCATTGAGGGCTGGAGTCTGCAGACTTCACCTCCTCACAATGCAGGGCAGTCACTCTCTGAGGCTTCCTCACCCATCCCCAAGCCTGTGGTCGTTTCCCTACGAAACCAGAGCAGTCACAGAACTGGCCCGTCCCAGCACATTAACCGTCCTATGGTCTGGCTCACTCATCGCACATCACACATTTCCACCCCACCCATGTGTCTCACTCTGGACCGCCGTGGAGGAGTGTCAGGGGCTGCACACTACGTTCACCAACAGTCCGACAGGCAGTGAGCCATCAACTGCATCACGTTCCCACTGGGCTCCCCTGAAGCAGCCGGTCTCCGTCAGTACACAAGGTGACCCCTGTCTGAATGAGCAGGTCGCTGCGGATCAGTCTCTGCCAGTTGAACAGACACATCACCGTCATGCATGTGAACTCTTTGTCTATGTTATGCACTCTCCAATTTCTTGCCCGACGTTTTCTGTTGACACATTGCTGCACTGCAGACAGTCTGAGGATCAAGTCTGTCCCCAACTCTGTTGTGTTATAGGAAGGGTCATCGCCAGGGTCCTCCTCAACTGCCTGTTCCCATTGGCTGAATATCTGCTCCTCCAATTTTGTCCATCGTACAGGGGCAGCACGACCACCACACCTGCCCCCACACAGGGGCAGCACGACCACCACACCTGCCATTCCCGACCATACTGAAGTCTTTGGCTCCAGCAGATGGGTGGATGGAAGCTTGTTTCCACCTAGAGTTTGCATTATGATGACATACAAGAGGTGATCCAACCAACAGGTCCCCAGCAGAGCCAATCTCAATGAAGACCAGTGTTAAACGAGGCCCCAACACTTTGCTGTTCTTCAGTTCTAACTAATTTCCCCTGGGCTTAGCTCTCATTTCCAGAATCAACCCCACAGCAACTACACTCCAGAATCAAAGTCAGCAGGCTGCAGTGTGTGGACAGCACTTGTGTTTGCTCACGCTCGGAGGCCGAGTCCAAGCCATTGTCAACTCAACCGTTGATGTCTAAGAGAGGATGGGTCTTAACATCCACAGGATGAAGGTGTCCACTGACCTGCCCCTGCTGAGGCTCCAACAGTAACGGTTCACAGCAAGGGCCTGGAAACATGGACCCCTTCCCCTATCTCGGAGCCCCTCCTGACCGATAAAATTCACCAGCAACTTCACTGCACCAGCACAGCCTTTGGTCAAGTGAGGAAAAGGGTGTTTCCAGAGTGAGAGTTGAGACATGGCACGAAACCCCTGGTCTCCTTGGCGGTGGTGTTTCCTGCCCTCCCGTGTAGTTCTGAGATAAGACTACCTACAGCAGGCATCTCAAGGCACTGAATCATAGAACATAGAACAATACAAGCCCTTCGGCCCACCATGTTGTGCCGACCTTTAAACCTCACCTAAGACTATCTAACCCCTTCCTCCCACATATCCCTCTATTTTAAATTCCTCCATATGCTTATCTAACAATCTCTTGAACTTGTCCAACGTATCAGCCTCCACCACCACCCCAGGCAGCGCATTCCATGCACCAACCACTGTCTGGGTGAAAAACCTCCCTCTGATATCTCCCTTGAACTTCCCACCCATTACTTTAAAGCCATGCCCTCTTGTATTGACCATTGGTGCCCTGGGAAAGAGGCGCTGGCTGTCCACTCTATCTATTCCTCTTAATATTTTGTTCACCTCTATCATGTCTCCTCTCATCCTCCTTCTCTCCAAAGAGTAAAGCCCCAGCTCCCTTAGTCTCTCCTCATAATCCATACTCTCTAAACCAGGCAGCATCCTGGTAAATCTCCTCTGCACCCCTTCCAATGCTTCCACATCCTTCCTATAATGAGGCGACCAGAACTGGACACAGTACTCTAAGTGTGGTCTAACCAGAGTTTTGTAGAGCTGCATCATTACCTCGCGGCTCTTAAACTCGATCCCATGAAAGCTAACATCCATAAGCTTTCTTAAACTACCCTATCCACCTGTGAGGCAACTTTCAGTGATCTGTGAATATGAAGTTCTCCAGATCCCTCTACTCCTCCACCCTGCCCAGAATCCTGCCATTAGCTTTGTGCTCTGCCTTGGAGTTTGTCCTTCCAAAGTGTACCACCTCACACTTCTCCGGATTGAAATCCATCTGCCACTTCTCAGCCCAGCTCTGCATCCTATCAATATCCCTCTGTAAGCTCCGACAACCCTCCACACTATCCACAACACCACTGACCTTTCTGTCGTCTGCAAACTCGTTAACCCACCCTTCTACCCCCTCATCCAAGTCATTAATAAATATCACGAAAAGCAGAGGTCCCAGAAACCGATCCCTGTGGGACACCACTAGTCACAGCCCTCCAACCTGAATGAACTCCCTCCACCACAACCCTCTGCTTTCTACAGGCAAGCCAATTCTGAATCCACACGGCCAAGCCTCCTTGGATCTCTTGCCCTCTGACCTTCTGAAGAAGTCTTCCATGTGGAACCTTGTCAAATGCCTTACTAAAATCCATGTAGACCACATCTACTGCACTACCCTCATCAATCTTCCTGGTCACCACTTCAAAGAAACCTATCAGGCTTGTGAGACATGATCTGCCCTTCACAAAGCCATGCTGGCTGTCCCTAATCAGACCATGATTCTCTAAATGCTCATAGATCCTATCTCTAAGAATCCTTTCAACAGCTTGCCCACCACAGACGTAAGGCTCACTGGTCTGTAATTCCCTGGACTATCCCTACTCCCTTTTTTGAATAAGGGGACAACATTTGCACCCTCCAATCCTCCAGTACCATTCCTGTGGACAACGAGGACTCAAAGATCCTAACCAACGGTTCAGCAATCTCTTCCCTCGCCTCATGGAGCAGCCTGGGGAATATTCCATCAGGCCCCGGGGACTTATCTGTCCTAATATTTTCTAACAGCTCCAACACATCCTCTCTCTCTTGATATCTACATTCTCTAGAACATTACCCTTACCAACACTGTCCTCTGCGTCATCAGGTCCCTTTCCTTGGTGAATACTGAAGAGAAGTATTCATTGAGAACCTCACCCACTTCCACAGCTTCAGGCACATCTTTCCCACCTTTGTCTCTAATCAGTCCTACCTTCACTCTCGTCATCCTTCTGCTCTTCACATAGTGAAAAAAGCCTTGGATTCTCCTTAACCCTACTCGCCAAAGCCTTTTCATGTCCCCTTCTCGCTCTCCCAGTCCCTTCTTAAGTTCCTTCCTTGCTACTCTATATTCCTCACGAGCCCTTTCTGATCCTTGCTGCTTACACCTTATGTATGCTGCCTTCTTCCTTCCTAACTAGTTGTTCCACCTCTCTCGTCACCCACGGTTGCTTCACCCTGCCATTCCTTCTCTGCCTCACCGGGACAAATTTATCCCTAACATCCTGCGAGAGATCCCTGAACAACAACCACATCCCCATAGGTACATTTCCCTTCAAAAATATCATCCCAATTTACACTCGCAAGTTCGAGCCTTAAGCCTCATAATTTGCCCTTCCCCAATTAAATATCTTCCCGTCCTCTTTGCTCCTATCCCTGTCCATGGACAATGCTAAAGGTTATGGAGCAGGGGTCACTGTCCCCCAAATGCTCACCCACTGAGAGATCTGTCACCTGTTCATTACTTAATACTAGATCTAATATGGCATTCCCTCTTGTTGGCCTGTCAACATACTGTGACAGGAATCCATCCTGGACACACTTAACAAACTCTGCCCCATCTAAACCTTTGGTACTAAGCAGGTGCCAATCAATATTGGGAAGTGAAGTCTCCCACGATAACAACCCTGTTATTTTGAATCTTTCCAGAATCTGTCTCCCAATCTGCTCCTCAGTATCTCTGCTGCGACTGGGGGGCCTATTAGAATAACTCCCAGTAGAGTAACTGCCCCTTTCTTGTTCCTAACTTCCACCCATACTGACTCTAGAGAGGATCTTCTACATTATCCACCCTTTCTGCAGCTGTAACAGTGTCCCTGACCAGTAGAGCCACCCCTCCTCCTCTTCTGCCCCCCTCCTATCCCTTTTAAAACACTGAAATCCAGGAATATTGAATATCCATTCCTGCCCTGGTGACAGCCAAGTGTCTGCAAGAGCCACAATATCATAGTCCCAGTGCTTATCCAAGCCCTCAGTTCATCACCCTTATTCCTGATACTTCTTGCATTTAAGTAAATGCACTTTAGCCCATCCACCTTACTACTTTTATACCCTTAAACTCTGCTTCTTCCTTCCTCAAATCCTCCCAAACTACCCTAGCAAACTGCCTGCAAGGATATTGGCCCCCCTCGAGTTCAGGTGTAACCCATCCACTCTGTACAGGTCCCACCTTCCCCAGAAGAAATCCCAATGATCCAAAAATCTAAAACCTTCCCTCCTGCACCAACTCCTCAACCACGCATTCATCTGTCGTCTCCTCCTATTCCTACCTTCACTATCGTGTGGCACTGGCAGCAATCCCGAGATTGTTACCCTTGAGGTCCTGTTCTTCAGCCTTCCGCCTAGCTCCCTAAACTCAATTTTCAGGACCTCATCCCCCTTCCTACCTATGTCGTTGGTACCAACATGTACCACGACTTCTGGCTGTTCTCCTTCCTGCACAAGAATGCTGTGGACCTGATCAGAGACATCCTGGACACTGGCGCATGGGAGGCAACATACCATCCAGGATTCTTGCTCATGTCCACAGAACCTCCTGTCTGCTTCCCTGACTATCGAGTCCCCTATCACTACTGCCCTCCTCTTCTCCTCATTTCCCTTCTGAGCAGCAGGACCAGTCCCAGTGCCAGAGACCTGGCTACTGCTGCTTGATCCTTGCAGGTCATCCCCCTCAACAACATCCAAAGTGGAATCCCTGTTATTGAGGGGAACAGCGTCGGGGGTCCTCTGCTCTATCTGCCTGTTCCCGTTCTCTTTCTCATGATGAAAGATATCATCGACACTCTCCTCCCAATCCACTGGAAGGATAAATGAGGCAACAGCAGCGTCGTCTCCCAGACCGACATCCCAAGCACTGAGACCCCGGTTACATACAGTTGCCTCAGATGGCACAGTGGGTGGGGAGTTACATGCCCGACACCAGGCTCCTATAGCTCTGAGCTCTGACATGGGAAGAGATTATAGGCAAACAGAGAAAAGGGTTCAAAGGCATTGAAGAGCACAGGGCCTGAGGGAATCAATCCCAGGTTATTGAGGCAAGCGGGGAGGTCGCTAGAGCCTGGAAAGAGATCTTTGTACCTTCTCTAGCCACAGGCGAGGTCCCAGAGGACAGGAGAATGACCAATGTTGTTCCCTTGTTTAAGAAGGGAAATGGGGATAATCCAGGAAATTATAGACTGGTGAGTCTCACGTCAGTGATAGAGAAGCTATTGGAGAGGATTCTTCGGGATAGGATTCACTTACCTCTGGAAGAACATGGGCTAATTATGGACAAGACAGCATGGCCTTATGTGGGGCAGGTCATATCTTACAAACTTGATTGAGATTTTTGAGGAGGTGACCAAGGTGATTGACAAGCATCAGGCAGTGGATGTTACCTACATGGATGTTAGTCAGGTGTTTGTCAAGGTTCCTCGTGGTAGGTTGATCTGGAAGGTGTGGGATCCATGGTGGACTGGTAGTTTGGATTCAGAATTGGCTCATCCATAGAAGACAGAGGGTAGTGGTGGAGGGGTGTTATTCTGGCTGGAGGTCTGTGACCAGTGGTGTTCTGTAGGGATCAGTGCTGGGACCTCTGTTGTTTGTGATATATATAAATGAATTGGACAAAACTGTAGATATTAGTAAGTTTGCAGGCGACACAAGATCTGGTGAAGTTGAGGACAGTGTAAAGGGCTGTCAAAGGATACAGCACAATATAGTTCAGTTACAGATATGGGCGGAGAAATGACAGATGGAGTTTAATCCGAGCAAGTGTGAGGTGTTGCACTTTGGGAGGTCAAATGTAAGGGGAAACTGTACAGTTAATGGCAGGGTCCTTAACAGCACTGATGTACAGAGGGATCTTGGGATCCATGTCCATAGCTCCCTGAAAGTGGGAATGCAAGTAGATAGAGTGGTAAAGAAGGTGTACGGCATGCTTGCCGTCATCACTAGCGGTACAGAGTATAAGAGTCAGGAAGTCATGTTGCAGCTGTATAAAACTTTGATTAAGCTATACATGGAGCATTGTGTGCAGTTCTGGTCCCTCCATTACAGGAAGGACGTGGAGGCTGTGGAGAAGGTGCAGAGGAGGTTCACCAGGATGCTACCTGGATTAGAGGATATGAGCTATAAGGAGAGGTTGGACAAACTCAGGTTGTTTTCTCTGGAGCATCGGAGGCTGAGAGGAGACCTGATAGAGGTTTATAAGATCATGAGAGGCATAGATAGAGTAGACAGTCAGTCTTTTTCCCATGGTCAAAATGTCTAATACTAGAGGGCATAGGTTTAAGGTGAGAGGGGGAAAGTTTAAAGGAGATGTGCGGGGCAGGTTATTTACATAGAGCAGTGGGTGCCTGGAATGTGTTGCCAGGGGTGGGGGTGGAGGAAGATACAAAAGAGACATTTAAGGGGCAGTTAGACACATGAATATTGCAGGGAATGGAGGGATGAGAACCATGTGCAGGCAGAAGGGATTAATTTAATTTGACATCATGGTCAGCACAGACATGGTGGGCCGAAGGGCCTGTTCCTGTGCTGTTCTGTCTCTGTTCTATGTGCTCAATGCCTTCTTCAAAAAATGCAGCGTCCCACTGACTTCTGGAAACTCTGGCCCACCACTGCTGCAGATGGAGACGGAGCATTCCGGGTAGTGTCGAGAGCCTTAGTCCATGCACTGGGAGCCCACAGAGACCCAGTGGAGAGGTGGGTAGGGGCTTTCCACCCCACAAACTCCCACCCACCGGCCCACTCCATCAGCAATGTCACAGTCTGTAGGTCTCATCAACCGCCATAGAGTGAAGCAAATCATTCTCAGGAGAAGAGATGTACTCCAGTCCTGGTTATTCTAAATGGTGTTAATGTCCCATCTGTAAGGCAGCATATCAGAAAACTGCACTCTGTCCTCTAACTCCTCCCGAACTATATCTGGTATTCATTTATCATGACTACCGCCCGGTGGCTCTGACATCCACCATCATGAAGTGCTTTCAGAGGCTGGTCATGGCACACATCAGCTCCAGCCTCCCAGACAACCTCGACCCACTGCAATTTGCCTACCGCCAGAACAGGTCTACGGCAGACACCATCTCCCTGGCCCTACACTCATCTCTAGAGCATCTGGACAGTAAAGATAACTATGTTAGACTGTTGTTTATTGACTATGGCTCCACCTCCAATACTATAATTCCAAGCAAACTCATCACCAAACTCCAAGATCTAGGACTCAACACCTCCCTCTGCAACTAGATCCTTGACTTCCTGACCAACAGACCGCAATCAGTGAGGATAGGCAGCAATACCTCTAGCACGCTTATTCTCAGCACTGGTGCCCCACAAGGCTGCGTCCTCAGCCCTCTACTCTACTCCCTATACGCTCACCACTGCGTGGCCAGATTCTGCTCTAACTCCATCTACAAGTTTGCAGATGATACCACCGTTGTAGGCCGTATCTCAAACAGCGATGAGTCGGAGTACAGGAAGGAGATAGAGAGCCTAGTGCCATGGTGTTATGACAACAACCTTTCCCTCAATGTCAGCAAAACAAAAGAGCTGGTCATTGACTTCAGGAAGGGGGTCGGTGCACATGCTCCTGTCTACATCAATGGTGCTGAGGTCGAGAGGGTTGAGAGCTTCAAGTTTCTAGGAGTGAACATCACCAATAGCCTGTCCTGGTCCAACCACGTAGATGCCACGGCCAAGAAAGCTCACCAGCACCTCTACTTCCTCAGGAGGCTGAAGAAATTTGGCATGTCCCCTCTGACCCTCACCAATTTTTATCGATGCATCATAGAAAGAATCCTATCTGGATGCATCACGGCTTGTAACGGCAACTGCTTTGCCTGGGACCGCATGAAATCAAAGAGAGTTGTGGACACAGCCCAGCACGTCACGGAAACCAGCCTCCCTTCCATGGACTCTGTCTTTACCTCTCGTTGTCTTGGTGAAGCAGCCAGCATAATCAAAGACCCCACCCACCCCAGACATTCTCTCTTCTCCCCTCTCCCATCGGGCAGAAGATACAAAAGCCTGAAAGCATGTACCACCAGGCTCAAGGACAGCTTCTATCCTGCTGTTATAAGAATGGTCCCCTTGTAAAACAAAGTTTTTCACTGTACCTCGGTACATGTGACAATAATAAACCAATTTACCAATTTATTCCCTGCCCTGATTCCTTAAACCTTGCACGTGTAGACTTCAGCGTCACACACCAAAGGGACCTTTCTGGCAGGGGTGGAGTGACCACGGGTGGCATGTGGGTGGTGTTGTGATGTGGAACGGTGCAGGGAAGGATGGAGTGCCGAGAGTTCGAGCTGTCAGTCACTGGCTGTGGCCACTCCAACCAGGAGCAGCTCACGGTGACAATGGCCCTGGGCACTGCCGCTTGGCTCCTTCTCCCAGCTCTGGTTCAGGTTCAGAAGGATGTTTCACCACCAGGGAAGTGGTTGCCGGTGTGTGATGGTGCCTCATGTGGAATCTCCCTCTGCCCTGTCTGCAGGAACACTGGTGGGCTGTTCTCCTCGGCATCCTGACCCTCGGAGCACTGATGGCGAGTACGGTGTTTATCTTCGGAAAGACCTTGGACAGCGAGAAAGGTGACATTAAGACATCCTGATGGTTACTGCATCCAGTCCCATCTACAGCAGCAGCCTGAGCCTTTCCCTGAGTCTGTATGGCCAGAACTGCCACACCCACAGGGAATGGGGAGTGGGACTCCCTCATGCAGGACAAGGTCTAAGGACATGCTCAGCAACTACACAGTGGCAGGCAGCAGCAGTGGCACAGCGGGTTGAGCCGCTACCTCACAGCTCCAGAGACCTGGGTTCAATCCTGACCTCCGGTGCTGTCTGTGTGGAGTTTGCACGTTCTCTCTGTGGGTTCCCCCCGGGAGCTCCGGTTTCCTCCCACACCCCAACGGCATGCAGGTTGGTAGGTTAATTGGATGCTGTAAATTATCCCCAGTGTGTAGGTGAGTATTAGAATCCATGAAGAGTTGATGGGAATGTGGGGATGATGTGGGGACTCTGTGCCCAGCTGTCAGTGGTGAGAGCTGCAGCCCAGGGCACTGAGTTCCTGATGCGTATCAATGACTCAGAGATAGGTGTGTGGAATTTCAATATTTACAGACTCCACAGAATTTGTAGGTGGTCATTGAGAATAGTGACGTTCACCAGAGGATGCGGATAGGGCAGTGGAACGTGGGCAGTGGAACGTAATGCAGGGACGAGTGCGGTGATACGTTGTGGCAGAAGGAATGAGGTGAAATGATACAAACAAGGTGGTGGCGTTCAGGGTGCAGGGACGGAGAGGGCTGGGCACACACGTGAATAAATGCTGGGGGGGGGGTCGCAGGACGTTGAGAGAGCAGTCAGCAAAGCCCTGTGAACCCAGCGTCCCAAACCTGTGTTGGGCCTGCACGGAGCTCTGTCTGGGGAGGCCACACTGATCACCAGCCCTAAGGGTGGGAAGGTCCCACGGATGGTGCAGAAGGACTGGCTCTGGGATGTGGGATTCCAGCTCTCAGCTCCGGCTGAAGGTGTCAGGTCGTTCTCTGGAGGGCGAAGGTGGAGGGGGGATCTGACGGAAACATGACCGTTGTTGGGTTGGTGGGGGGAGGTTAACCAGGACAGTTAATCCCATGAGTAAATGGTTAAAGGAGGGTGGTAGCCAGCTGTAAAGAGATGGGTAAAGGTACAGGAGTGATTGAAGAGAAGAATTTAAACCAGGTGAGAATGATCTGGGACAGAGGTGGTGGAAACGGAATCAATCCGGATGTTCAGAGGGAGTTGGGGAGACACTGGAGCAGATATAAGCTCCAGGGAAAGGACAGGGTAAGGGCAGCTGGCGGGGATAGTTGGCTCCACTCTCTGTTACCCCAATACCCCACTCCCTAAGCTCTCTTTATCCCCCTGCTTTGTTACTCCAATCCCACTCACTCCAATTCCCCCATTCCCTGATACCCCGTTTATTCTCTAAAGGACTCTCCCTCTTACTCCACTCCCTCTTACCCCACTCCCTGATACCCCATCCCTCCCACTCCCCGTCCTAACCCTATTGTGTGACTCTGTGAGCCCATTCTGCCTGTCCCATGGGTCCACTCCCCCATTCAGTCTCCCTGTCCTGTGGGCAAGCTGCTGAGTGCAGTGCAGACTGTTCCGGGAGTGTTAATCTGATTGTAACTGGGATCAGAGCCCACGGTTACTGAGCATTCGGTCTGTGGGGCCTGAGGAAGGACTTCAGAATGATTGTGTCAGCTGTTGAAGGCTTGGGGTTTACAAATGTAGCCGGGGCCATTCCTCCAGTGGGGGCAGGAAGCTTTGGTGGTAGTTGTCTCTCAACCCCTAAACAGTGGAAACCACAAACTCGAGGTACATGGGGGCTGCAGTGATCTTGGGGGCTTTGCGTGCTGTCTATGGTGAAGGTAGAAGCCACACAGGGTCACTGGTGAGGAGAAAGGCTGTGGCTGCACGGCAAAAGCAGGGAGACAGTTTCTTCATGATTATTGCAGCCTTGTCAACCTCTGTCCAACCTACACACATGTCAGGAACAGTGAGGAGCATGAAGACGTGGTGTGTGAGGGCTGGATTCCTAGACTGGTCTGCTGAGGAGCCAGTGAGGGATCAGCAATTCTATGTCTGGTGTTGTGTAATGAGGAAGGGTCACTAAAACACAATTCCATTGAAACATTGAGTCACAGCACTTCCCATTGGCTCAACGTGCCTCAACACTGGAGGGTGAAAGTGTTGGTTCCTTTTGTGTCCTGGTCCCCAACAGTCAGCTAAGACCAGTCCATTGGTCAGCCAAGGCCAGTCCACCAGTGGTCAGTCAAGACCAGTACAACAGTGTTCAGCCAAGGCCAGTCCTCGCACAGCAGTAGCTGGAGCCTGGCCTCACTGCCAGTGGTCAGCAGTGTGAGATTCCCGGCCTCGATCAGCAGGCTGTGCATGGAACGAGTCCACGGAATGTGAGTGGATGCTCTGTGGGCAGATGGAGCAAGAAGCGGGATGATGCGCTGAGAACTCGAGGTGTAGTCGAGGAGGACAGACCAGGAGGTGATTCATGAGGAAGGCCAGTGGCCCAGAGTCCGCTGTCAGCAGCAGCCCTCACTGTTCCCTTTCCCCGTTCTTGCTTTGCAGGGCAGCCGATGACTGAACTACAAACCTTCCGTGGCCGGGCCGACGTAATGTGATTGATCATCTGATGGACTGCGGGGGCTTCCACAGATAACGACACCCTCCGATCACTGGACCAACCGTGTCTCAAAGCTGCAACACCCCTCAAACAGAGGTTCCAAATCACCCTGCGGCCGGCCTGGGAAAGACGTTCAGGGCAACGGGGAAGGAAGGGAGAAACAGGACTATGGGATTTTCTCCAAGGAGCTGGTGTGGATTTGACAGGACAAATGGCTTCAATGTGCACTGTAGCAGTTCTACGCCTCTATAACATGATATGCAGTTACTCAGAAATGTAAATGATTGGAAGTAGATCCACACCATCCCCACAGGTAGATGTTCGCCATTTCCCAAAGCTTCTATTAAACTTCGACATCTTTTCTTTTGGAGTCAGACTTTCATACATCATGGGAATAGACCCTGCAACCCAACTGGTCCATGCTGACCAGGATGCCCATCCAAGCTAGTCACATTTGCCTGCCTTAGGCACATATCCACTAAACCTTTCCCTGTCCAAATGCCTTTTAAATGTTGTTCATTTCCCTCCAACAACCACATCCTCTGGCAGCTTGTTCCATATACAGAGCACCCTCTGCATAAAGTTGCCCCTCCGGCTCCTATTAAATCTCTCCCCTCTCACCCTAAACCTATACCCTCTAGTTGTTGATTCCCAACCCTGGGCAAGACTCTGTGAATTCCCCCTATCTACTCATGATTTTCTGCACCTCTATAACAACCATAGAACCATAGAACAATACAGTACAATACAGGCCCTTCGGCCCACCATGTTGTGCCGACCTTCAAACCACGCCTAAGACTATCTAACCCCTTCCTCCCACATATCCCTCTATCTTAAATTCCTCCATATGCTTATCTAACAATCTCTTGAACTTGTCCAATGTATCAGCCTCCATCACCACCCCAGGCAGCGCATTCCATGCACCAACCACTCTCTGGGTGAAAAACCTCCCTCTGATATCTCCCTTGAACTTCCCACCCATTATCTTAAAGCCATGCCCTCTTGTATTAACCATTGGTGCCCTGGGAAAGAGGCGCTGGCTGTCCACTCTGTCTATTCCTCTCAATATCTTGTATACCTCTATCATGTCTCCCCTCATCCTCCTTCTCTCCAATGAGTAAAGCTCTAGCTCCTTTAGTCTCTCCTCATAATCCATACTCTCTAATCCAGGCAGCATCCTGGTAAATCTCCTCTGCACCCTTTCCAACACCTCCACATCCTTCTTATAATGACGCTACCAGAACTGGACACAGTACTCTAAGTGTGGTCTAGCCAGAGTTTTGTAAAGCTACATCATTACTTTGCAGCCCTTAAACTCGATGCCCCGACTTATGAAAGCTAACACCCCATAAGCTTTCCTAACTACCCTATCCACCTGCGAGGCAACTTTCAGTGATCTGTGGATATGAACCCCCAGATCACCCCTCATCCTCCTATGCTCCAATGAGAAAAGTCCTTGCCTGATCCACCATGCTCTATAACGCTCTTAAGTTCTGGCAACATATTTATAAATCTCCTCTGCATCCTTTGCAGAATAATGGCATCTTTCCTCTAGCATAGTGACCAAAACTTAAACACAATATTCTGAATGTGGCCTCACCAATATATTGTACAACTGTCTATACTCAATGCCCTGACTGATAAATCCCCAGCCTGTCTGCCTGCGACATTACTTTCAGAGAACCATGTACTTGTACTCCTCGGTCCCTCAACAACACTCCCCAGCACCCTACCGTTCACTGAGTGTTCTACCCTGATTTATTTTCCCAAAATGCAACACCTCTCACTTGTTGGAATTAAACTTCATTTGCCATTCCTCGGCCCAGCTGATCGAGATCCCTCAGTAAATCCCAATAACCACCTTCACCGTCAAGGACACCTTTTGTGTCATCTTCAAACTTTCTAACCAGGCCTTGTACATTCTCATTTGTTTTTAAGCATGTAAGAAAATACCATCATTTGTGGCAATGTGGGTTGTTGCCATGGAGACATTTATGACACATGCTCAGTTTCCTACCTTCTAGAACCACAGTGTAAATGAAACCCTGTCCTGTAAGCAATGACAGTTCATCCTGCTTCTGGCTGCCATTCCCTCTGATGGGGAAACAAGGGGCAACGTTCAAATCGGCATCAGGCTCTCCACAGATGCAATCAGGAGGCACAGACGGCAGTGGTCACTGATCCTTCCGTGTGTGAAATGATCGCCGGGATCTGGCGGGGGGCCACTGGTGGAGTGGTGTACGGGACCTCTCCTGCCCACCTGAGGGGGCAGTACAGGCCTTGGTTTAACAACACGTCTGGAAGCAGAACCTCCGACACTGAAGGTCCCTCCGTTCTACACGGGACTGCTGGCCTGCGTTACGTTTCAGTCCCTGGAGAATCTGACTCTTGAAATAAAAGGCCAGCCAAAAGTAATTGAAAGTAAATGATTGATTAGCAACAAAGATCAGAAGCCAAGGTAAAGATAATAACAGTTTATAGGAAAACAGCAACTTGGAGCCATCAAAGGGTTGCAGTGAAACCAATTGTCCCTGGGACAAAGTTTATCAACAGATAGCACAGCTTATTGGAATTGGATTATTATGGTCACTTGTACCAAAGTACAGTGAAAAACTCGTCTTGCATACCGTTCGTACAGATCAATTCATTACACAGTGCATTGAGGTAGTACAGGGTAAAAACAATAACAGAATACAGAGTAAAGTGTCACAGCTACAGGGAAGTGCATTGCAGGTAGACAATAAGGTGCAAGGTCAAACAAGGTAGATCGTGAGGTCAAGACCCTGTCAGACTTTACAAATGCACAAACAAGACACAGCGGAGAGAAATGAAAGACACAAGAACTGTGGTGCAGGAGGAGCTGTGGGGAACCTGTGGTGGAGGGAGAGGGTGTGCAGGTTACTGTTGGAGTGCCAGTTACGGCTGCTTTGTTCTGACTGGTGGCAAGCTGCTCTCATCCAAACGAGTGGAGAGTTTCCCATCCCAGCCCTGACTCCTCCCTTGTAGGTGGTGGAACGGCCTTGGGCTGTTGGCTGCAGATACCCAGCCCCTGACCGGCTCTTGAACAATGGCATTTATATGAATGGTCCAGTTCAGTTGGGGCTGGGATGATTGACCTCTAACAACCACGACCATCTTCCTCTATGACTGGTGTGACTGCAACCATTGGAGTGCTTGATGCCCAGTAACTTTAGTTTTACTGAGCATGAGGCCACGCTCAACAAGTGCTGCCTGGTTGTCAAAGGCCGTTCCTCTCGCTTTGTCTCCGGAGTTCAACTCTTTAGTCCATGTTAGGACCAAGGCTGTGATGAGGACTGGGGTTGAGTGGTCCTGGTGATACCCAGACGGGGGATCAGTTCACGGATTATTGGTGATGGCAGTGTTGATGGTAGTTTCCATCACTTGGCTGAAAATTGAGATTCTGGGCACTGATAGTGATCAGGCCAGTGCACACCTCAGCAATGTTCCACATTGTTAGGTGAACGTCAGCTCTATAGCTCCGCTGGAAGAGTTTGTCTCCAGTCACGGCTGGTTCTCCGATATCTGGTCTCACAGCCCCTGCTGTATCATCAGCTGAATCATTGTATCATGTGCAGTGAATCAAAGTGGCCGAGACCATCAAGCGAGGTGGTGGTGAGTCCTTCAGCATACCTCGGTTTCACCGTCAGCGGGACCTTCCCCGAGCTGCTCCTCCCGTTGGCTGTTCCATCACCACACACAACTGACCTGCCGCCTTAGCTGTGTCTATTCCAGGATATTTTGGCTGTTGACTGGGCACCAAGTCCTATGCTGTGTCTTGGCCGGATGTTTAAATCTTTTTTTAAAAGTTATTTACAGCGTGGTAACAGGCCCTTTTGGCCCAACGAGTCCACGCCACCCATTTTAAACCCATATTAACCTACCCGTACGTCTTTAGAATGTGGGAGGAAACCAGAGCACCCGGAGGAAACCCACACAGACACGGGAGAACGTACAAACTCCTTACAGACAGCGTCGGGAATCGAACCCCGATCGCTGGTGCTGTAATAGCGTCGCGCTAACTGCTACGCTGCCGTGCTGCCCCTGTTTTGCCACTGGTACTGCTCAGCCTTCCTATGGTCCTCATGAAACCAGAATTTGTCCCGGCAAACAGCAGTGGTAGAGTGAATGTAAGAACAAGAAACAGAAGCAGGGGAAACCATTCGGCCCCTCATTCCTGCTCCACCATTCTATCACATCATGGCTGATCTTTGTCCTCAGCTCCATTCTCTGCACTAACCCCATCTCGATTATGTACTCAATCACAGCTCCTCCCACCCTGTCTCTTGCAAGGATGCGATTCCTATTTCTCAATTTCTCTGCATCCGCCGCATCTGCTCCCGTGACGAGGCTTTCCACTCCAGGACATCCCAGATGTCCAACTTCTTTTCTAACCGGGGCTTCCCCCCACCCCACCCCAACTGTGGTCGAGAGAGCTCGCACCCGTATCTCTGCCATTTCCCGCACCACCGCTCTCACCCCCACCCCTCCCAGACCCAACAGGGATAGGGTCCCCCTTGTCCTCACATTTCATCCCACCAGCCTATGTATCCAACACATCATTCTCCACCACTTCCGCCATCTCCAACAGGACCCCACCACCAAGCGTATCTTCCCCTCCCCCCCTTTCTGCCTTTCACAGGGTTTCCTCTCTCTGTGACTCCTCAGTTCACTCCTCCCCACCCACCCATCCCGCTCCCACCCCGGGAACTTCCCACTGCTCCCGCCATAGGTGCAACACCTGCCCCTACACCACCTCCATCATCTCCGTCCAGGGACCCAAACAGTCCTCTCAGGTGAGGCAGAGATTCACCTGCACCTCCCTTAATATCATCTACTGCATTCGGTGCTCCAAGTGTGGCCTCCTCTACATTGGTGAGACCAAACGCAGACCATTTCGCAGAACACCCGCACTCCGTCCGTAACCGCGATCTGCATCTCCCTGTTGCCGGCCACTTCAACTCCCCCTCCCACACTATCACTGATATGTCAGTCCTCGGCCTCCTCCGCTGCTGGGAGAATTCCAAGCGCAAACTGGAGGAACAGCACCTCATTTTCCATCTGGGAACCTTGCAGCCGAACAACATGAACAATGAATTCTCCCACTTTAAGTAATCCCTTTAACCCCCTTCCCCACACCCAACCCCCCCCCCACCACCACCAGGCCTCTTCTCCTCTTCCCTTTCCCAGCCTCTCTCATTTTTCTACCCCTTTTTTCCCTCCTTACCTTTGCCCCATCCCCTGGAGGATCTGCTCGCCCCTCCTCCCCCACACCTGCCTATCACTATCTCTCACCTGCATCTACCTATCACCACCCCGTGCCCACCCCACCTCCCCTCCTTTGTCCACCTATCACTGCTCTGCTTCTCCCTCCTATATATCGGGCTTCCCCTTTTCCTATCTTCAGTCCTGAAGAAGGGTCCTGACCCAAAACGTTGACCGCCTGCTTTTCCCCACGGATGCTGCCTGGCCTGCTGAGTTCCTCCAGCTTCATCATGTTTTACATCCAGATTCCAGCATCTGCAGTACTTTATTTCTCCACTAACCCCATATCCCTTGATTCCTTTAACATCGATAAATCTTGAACAGACATTGCAGCTGAACCTCTGCATCCCCCGTGTGGAGAATTCCACAAATTCACCACCCTCTGGGTGAAGACACTTCTTCTCCTGGCTCGAATGTTCAGCTCCTTATTTTGAGACTGTGACCCCTGGTTTCAGACACCCAGACAGGAGAGACATCACTGGGATGATGCGTGGGATGGAGCGTTTCGGTTACGCGGAGAGGCTGGGTCTGTTCTCCCTGGAGCGGAGGGAGTGAGGAGGGGACGTGACTGAGGTGTGTGAAGTAATGAGGAACACAGAGAGGGCAGACTGCAGGAAACTATTTCTCATATTAGAGGTAGATAAAACTAGATTTAGGGTAAGGGGGAAGAGATTTAGAGGGGATCTGAGGGGGACCTTTGTCACCCAGAGAGTGGTGAGTATCTGGAACACACTGCCGGAGAGAGTGGTGGAGGCAGAGTCACTCACAGTCGTCTAGATGAGCACTTGAATCACTTAGGTACAGAGGGCTGTGGACCGAGGGCTGGGAGCTGGGCTCAGTCAGGAAGGGTAGCCACTGATCTTCCAATCCAGTGTGCCGTTGTCAGGATTCTCAATGCGATCTCCTCTACACTGGAGAAACCAAACACAGACTGGGTGATGGCTTTGTGGATCTCCTGCCTCCCGTTTGCAGGGGTGACCCTGAGGTGCATCTGGTTGGATTGGGGTGTGTGGGGATTGCCTGGAATTGGTCAGGGTAGTTTGGTGAGAATAAGCGGGGTTTGGTGCTGGTACTAGTGGTTGGAACGGGGTTTGGAGCAGTTGGGGTCGTAAAATGGGTTTGGAATGGGTGGGGTAATTTGTAGTGGGGGAGGTTGGTCTGAGTCAGAGGTTTGTTTTGATTGGGCATGAGTCGTTTGCAGTGGGTGAAACCGGTTTGGAACGGATTTGGTGTGGGTGTCAGGTGTGGGGGAGGATTGTTTGCGGTGAGCAGGTGTAGCTTGTTATGGGTCGGCAGGCGGTCGGGTTGGTACGGGTGATGGGCAGGGGGTCAGGTTTGGCGTGTGAATGGTGGAGGAGGGGGAGAGCGGGGCGGAGATGCTGCAGTGGGAAGTGGTGACCGAGCTTCCAGCGGGTCGGAGTCGATTGCGGTGGCTCGGAGGAGTTGCGATCTGCCTGCATGAGTCAAACTTAGAGCGGGGTGGGGGGGGGGGGGGCGGGGATCGGAGTGTGTTGGCGAGGGCTGCAGTGGTCAGCGTGGAGCGGGTTAACGTGGCCGGTGGGGGTAACAATGTTTGCAGACTTATACTTGACCCGGGACCCGACCGGCCCTGTCCCAGCTGGGAACCGGTTGGAAGTGTGTGGTTGCCGAGAGACGAGCCCCGATCTCACCAATCAGGCCGCTCTCCGGTTATTTAAAGGCTGTGTTTGTGTATCCAGTGTCAGTGATCGGCGGAGGCTCTCCCTCACTCTCACCGAGCCGGCCGGCCGGCGCACCCCGTCCCCAGTCCCGGCCCGGGACTCGCCGCTCGCAGGGGCTCGCCATGTACTGCCCGCCTCTCCCCCTCCCCCTGCCCCTGGTCCTCCCTCTGCTCCTCGGTTCCACACTCCTGCCCGGCTTTGTGGAGACAGGAGACGCCGCAGGTGGGTGGGCGAGAAAGTGGTCGGAGTGTGGAGGGGGGGGGGGGGGGGAGGTCGGAGAAAGTGGGGAGGGGGAGGGAGAGGAGGAGGAGAAGGGGGAGGGGGAGGGAGAGGAGGAGGGGAGGGAATGGGGGAGCAGGGGGGAGAGGAGGGTGTGAATCGAGTGGCAAGGTGGGGGGACGGGCAGGTGTGTGAGTGGGGGTCCGGTGTGGGTGGACGTGCAGTTCCCGGGCCGGTTACGGGAGCTCGGTGTGAGGGCTCCGTTCACGGGGGGAGTTGGGGTAGAGGCCGGCACTCGGGGTCCCGGTGAGAAGTTGTCACTGTTCCCACACGGCTGCGGTCGGGCCGGGCCCGACTGTGGACTCCGGTGGCGCCCGGGGCCGCGGATCGGATCCTTTGTTGATCGGCGACTGAGCAGCGACACAAAGAGCGGGGCTGGCAGGTCCCGGGGGGCCGGGGTGGCTCACGGGTCCGGGGCAGGGGTTCGGGGTCCAGGGCTGGGGGCTGGGGTCTGGGGCACGGGTCCGTCACTGGGGTCCGGGGCAGGGGTCCAGGGTCCGGGGCAGTGGTCGGAGGCTGGGGTCTGGGGCAGGGGTCCGTGGTCCGGGGCTGGCGTCCGGAGCAGGGGTCCATGGTGCGGGGCTGGTGTCCGGGGCAGGGGTCCAGGGTCCGGGGCTGGAGTCCGGTGCAGGCGTCCGTGGTCCGTGTCTGGGGTCCAGGGCTGGGGTCCGTCGTCCGGGGCTGGTTTCCAGTGCAGGTGTCTGTGGTCCGGGGCTGGCGTCCGCGGGGCTGGAGTCCGGGGCTGGCGTCCGCAGGGCTGGTGTCTGGGGCAGGGGTCCGGGGCATGGGTCCATCACTGGGGTCCAGGGTCCGGGGCTGGGGTCCGGAAACGGGTCCGGGACGGGGGTCCAGGGTCCTGGGCAGTGGTCCAGTGTCCAGAAACAGGGGTCCGTGGCTGGGGTCCGTGTCCGGGGCTGGGGTCCGGAGCTGGGGTCGGGTCTAGGGTCTGGAAGCAGGGTTCCGGGGCAGAGGTCGGGGCAGTGGTCTGGAAACAGGGGTCCGGGGCTGGGGTCCGTCACAGGGTTCTGGGGCTGGGGGCTGGGGTCTGGGGCAGGGGTCCGGGGCTGGGGTCTGTGTCTGGGGCTGGGGTCCGGGGTCCGGGGCTGGGGTCTGGGACAGGGGTCCGGGCCCTGAGGCAGGGTTCCAGGGCTGGTGTCCTGGGCAGGCGTCAGGGGCTGGGGTCCAGTGTCCAGGGCAGGGGTCTGGGACCGGGGTCCGGGGACCTGGGCAGGGGTCTGGGGTGGAGGTCTGGGGCAGGGGTCCAGAGTCCAGGGCACGGGTCCATCACTGGGGTCTGGGTCTGGGGTCCGGGGCTGGGGTCTGGAAACAGGATTCCAGGGCAAGGGTTAGGGGCACTGGTCCGGAAACGGGGGTCTGAGGTCTGGGGTCCATGGCAGGGTTCTGGTCTGGGGGCTGGGGTCTGCGGCTGTGGTCCGTGGTCAGGGGCAGGGGTCCAGGGCTGGCATCCCTGTCCGGGGCTGGGGTCCGTTGTCTGGGGCAGGGGTCCAGGGCTGGGGTCCGGGGTCCAGGACTGGTGTCTCGGGCTGGGGTCCAGGTTCCAGGGCTGGGGTCTGGGGCTTGGGTCTGGGGCAGGGGCAGGGGTGCGGGGCTGGGGGCTGCTCTCACAGTCCAGGTGCATCACCAAATACCAGGAATGTGGGATTTCTGGAAAAGTTGAGACACAGAGCATTAACTGTGGGAGACAAGGTCAGAGACGACCGATCCATTGGGGAGTGGCACCCCCCTGGGAGTTGGTGGGTCAGTGTCGGTGGGTGGTGGGGTTGTTGGGGTGGGGGTCCCTGGATCCACCGGCCCTGGGTCTCCTCCCCCCAGACCCATTGTTGTTCTGGAATGTAACGCCCTGAACTGGACAGTAGTGGAGGCCAGTCCCCCAGCCCCCAGAGCCCAGGCTCTTTGTGGATTGTGGCCGTGTCCCCCCATGTGTCAGGGGTGGGGGTAGTCTAGGACCTTGGTTCTGTTGTGTGATGGCTGTAACTTGAACTGTTTCTCCTTGGATCTGGAGATCAGCTCCCCTCCCGCGACAGGTCCTGCTGGAGGTGAGGTCGACTTCACAGCGAGAAACCTTCGGAAAGGGGCAGACTCAGGCCTGGTCTGACACTGGGCTTTGCTGCAGTTGGTCCTGCTGCAGACCCGCTGGTTTGTGTCATGGCTTGCGTGAAATGGTGGGCTGCCAAGTTTGAGGTGTTCCATGGTCACTGCCGACGCAGGGAGTCAGAGCAGAGGCTTGGGGAGGGCCAGGGGTCTGTCCGCTGTGGCTGGTGCTGACCCCTGCCTTTCACTTGGGATTGTCTCACAGTGAACATCATGCCCACTGTGTCTCTGATGGACAGAATCCACACTGGGATTTGGGGAAAGGGATTCCAGGGAGAAGGTGGTTGAGATGACTTCCCCTGTGACAGGCAGCAGGGAGACCCCTCTGTAGTTACCACAGTCGGACGTCTCCCTTCTTCATGATGCATCCTTGAAGTCCCTGGTCTCTCCTCCTCTTCCCAGCTGGGAGTGATGAGGCTGTGGTTTGTGACTCAAGTGTTCGGACTTCAGCAGAGATACGGTCTGCTACGGGTGTTGTTGTACTTGAGTTGGGGTATGCCAGCCGTGTATGCCAACCTTTGCTGCTCCTTGTCAGTCTGTCTGGACCCAACAGGCTGCTGTGGGATGGGCACTGGCGCCAAAGACAGAGATGTGGTTGAGGAGGCCTTTGCAGGGTCCCTTCCACCACCTTCGATTGCGATCATGGCTCACTGGGTTGCAGTTATCACTGCCACCCTGTACGCTTCCGAGACCCAGACAACCTGCAGCAGACATCTCGAGCACTGAAAAGACATCACCGACACCGTCTCTGTACCATACCCCGACCTCACTGAAGGGAGATTGTGTGGGGGAATCAACTCAAATTCTATCGGAGAGGTGCAGGGTCTGGAGGACATTGACTGGTGTGTTTGGAGGTGTCTGCTCTGTGTTATGGTGGTAGCTGGAGTATGTTGGGGATTTTAGAGTCACAGAGTCATACAATTACGGACCCTTGGCCCAACCTTTTAGCCCACCTACGCTAATCTCACGGCCCACATTAGGACTGTGTCTTTCTGTGCCTTGTCTATTCAAGTGACTGTCTATTTCTCTCTTAAACTCAGCGACTGTATATAATTCCACTGCTATTCTGGAGGCACATTCGAGTATCAACCACTTGATTAAGTGGTTAAAACAACCACGTGTTTAAAACAAAACTGTCTGTTTTAAACAAAACTGTTTGTCTTAAACCCTCCCATCCCCTTTAAAACTCTTTCCTCTCACCTTAAACCCACACCCTCTTGTCCGTGACACCCCTACCCTGGGGAAAAGATTCTGACTACCTACCCTATCTATGCCTCTTGTGATTTTATCTACCTCTACCAGCTCACCCAGGGAAAACACATCCAAACTATCCAATCTCTCCCCATAACTAAAGTCCTCCAATCCAGGCACCATCCTGGTGAATCGCCTCTGCACCCTCTCCAGTGCAACTGCATCCTTCTGGTGTGGTGACCAGAGTGCTTGCAGTACTCCAAGTGCAGTTTAAACAATATTTTGTAAAGTTGCAACATAACCTCCAAACTTTTATGCAGACACAAGAGAATGCAGATGCTGGAATCTCCAGCAACAAACAATCTGCTGGAAGAACTCAGTGGGTCGAGCAGCATCTGTTGGGGGGGAAAGGAATTGTTGTCAAAAGGACTCTTGATGCAGGGTTTTGACCCAAAATGCCGACAATTCCTTTCCTCGCACAGATGCTGTTTGACCTGCTGAGTTCTCCAGCAGATTGCATGTTATCCCAACTTTTATATTCCATGCCTCGAACTAAGAAAGCAAGCATGCCGTGTGCCTTCTTCACCGCCCGACCTTCCTGTGCATCACTTTGAGGGAACGATGGACTTGAGCCCCAAGGCTCTGCTGGTGCTCTGTGCTAGGGAATGTCGATCATTCACTGTACATCTTCCCAAAATGCATCACCTTGCACTTGTCAGAATTAAATTCCATCTGCTGATGATCTGCTCGGCTTCCCATCTGATCTATATCCTGCTGTTGCCTTGGGCAACCTTCCTCGCTATCCACAACACCACCAACTTTCATGTTCAGAGGTACAGATTCAGTTGTGATGAATTTGCAGTGTATGGAGGCTCAAGCTGTGTGTTATGAGGGTGTTGAGGTATCAGCAAGTGTGTTCCGACAGTGCAGCGAATGCTCGCACTTATGCTCGGTGTGTTGAGACTACGGTATGTGGAGTTACAGGTCACCAATGGTGCAGTGTCTGGAGCTATCAGATCAGTGTGTTATGATGATGCATTTTGTGGTTTTGACTCTATTATGGGATATAGACCATACGTGTGGAGTGTAAAACAGTGTGCTACGGTGCTGGTGATGGAGGTGTGGGCTCACTGTGTTATGGAGCACTGCGTCTGGAGGTTTAGATAGCGTATTATGAGGGCGTAGGTACATGAACGTGTTCAACAAAGTAATGAGGGTAGAGTGCGTGGTGGAACTGACCAGTTTGTTATGGGGTGTCTCATGTGGCGATAACAGATTTGTGCTGTGGAGGACAATGTGTCACCTTAGCACAATGTTGGTGTAGTGTCCAGAGGTGTTCGCTCAGTGTATTATGATTTGCAGTGTACGTGGGCTGGATTGGTATGGAATGATGTTGCTGTGATCACAGTGTTACATTGCAGGTTATGAATGTACCAAGTGTGTTATGATGGTGTAGTGTATGGTTATGTGGATTAATGTGTTTTGGTGCTTTACAAAAGGGATCATCTGTGTCATTAGTGTGTGGTATATGGGGAGTCAATGTGCTTTAATGATGCTGTGTGTGGCGGTATCAACAATGGGTTATGGGAGTGTTTGTTTGGAGAGATTGGCAGTCTATTATAAAGGTGCTGTGTACAGAGTTCTCCACTGGACTATTGTGGCGGTGGCATCTCTGGAGGGGTTGACTTGGTGTGGATTTGGATTCTGCATATGGAGATACTGACTGTGTTTTATGACGGTGCAGGTTTGTGTATGCATTTGGTGGGAGTGCTGACCAGTGGGCTATGGGGGTGCGGTATGTGGCGATGTTGATAAGTGTGTTATAAGGTGGGCAGTGGAAAAGCTTCCAGGATGTGCTGAAAGCCTCCTAAAAGAAATGAGACACACACCCCCCCACCCACCCACCCACCCCTCCACCGAACCTGTGGCCCACGGCTGCTCAAAGTGCAAAAGTGAGAACCTGGGCTCCGCGCAGCCAGACACCATAGATCTGCATAAGCAGCGGAAGGAGGGTTACCACCTCGCAGACCACCCACCCACCTGCTCCGTCAGGCACCCTCTGTGGAAGGGTCTGTGGGTCCCTCAATGGCCTCAGCAACCACCTCAAAACCAACATCTGGAGTGGGAACAAGCCACCTTCAGTCCCACAGGACCACCTGAGAGGAAGACACGATAGCGTGCAGTGTATGAAGGTATTAGCCGGTGTGTTATGTAGATGCCATGTTTGCAGGTATTGATCAACTTGTTACAAGGAGTATTTATGAGGGTCCAGTCCATGGAGCAGTGAGCTGTGTGTTCTGAGGCTTCAACATGTGGCTCGTTGACCATTGTAGGTGGTAACATATTGGTGTGAATGGGCTGGCTGTGAAAGGAAGCAGAAGGCATATGTGGGTCTTTTTCCGGTATGAGTTGTGTGTCTCAGGCACTGGGTTTTACAATTTATATGAATGATTTGGATGAAGGAATTTTGATGGCATGGGTAGGGAAGTAGTTTGTGAAGAGGACAAAGGGATCCAGATAGATTCAGCGGGTGAGTAATGACCTGGCAAATTGAGTGGAATGTGGGAAATGTGAAATTTGTCCATTTTAACAAGTAATCTAAATGATGGGAGGTTGCAGAGAGCCCAGTGCGTGACTTGCAAAAGCTTGTGTGCAAGCACACACCAGAAAACTAAGGGCATGTTATTGTTATTCTTGGAGGAATTGAAGACAAAAGTTGGGAGGTTGTGCTTCAGTTGTACAGTATAGGGCGTTGGCGAGACCACACGTGAAGTACTTTGGACAGCATCGGCCTCCTTATCTGAGGGATGATTGAATGCATTGGAAGAAGTTCAGAGGCTTACTGGATTGATATCTGGAGTGGGCGGGTTGTCTCATGAGGAGAGTTTGGGCAGGCTGGGCTTGTATTGGCTGGGTTCAGAAGAATGAGGAGGAATTTTATTAAAACACATGATATCTTGAGGGGTCTTGACAGGGTGGTGCAGAGAGGGTATTTCCTCTTGTGGGAGAATATAGAACAAGGGGGTTACTGCTTTTAACAATAAAGGGGTTGATAATTTAAGGTGGGGATGGGTTGAAATAATTTTCTGTGGGTTGTTAAATTCAATAACTCCTCAAAGGGCTATGGAAGCAGAGTCTTTGTATATCTCTAAGGCAGAGGTAGATAGATACTTGATTAACAAGGGAGTGAAGGGTTACAGTGGTAGACTGTGGCATTGAGGTTACAATCGGATTGGCTGAGATCTTCTAAAATGGTGGAGGGGCCTACTCTGAATTCGTACGTTGATCTGAATTGGCTGAGCCACTGAGCCTCCAAGGCCCTCTTGAGCAGTGACTACCAAACATCCGTGTGATTGAAGCTTCTTTAATCCTGAATAGCCGTTCATTGGGATGAGTCCGTGATCTGTTTCCTGACAACTACACTGGGGAAATCATCGACTTCACGTGTACCCTCTCAAAACCTGTAAAACAAAACATGAGATTGCGTCTCATTTCCCTACGCTCCAGTAAGAGTGTAGTAGGTGCAGTCTGCGTGTGCTCTCCATCTCATCGGCCAGTCTGGTAAACCCTTGCTTTCACCTGACTTTCACTAGGCTGTCTTGTTTGGGTACAGAAATGAGCCGCATACACTATCCCAGATGTCGTCCCAACAGGACTCTATGCAATTTGAGTAAGGCATGCCTACTTTACTGCAATACAAATCAATGTTTCATTTGCCTTCCCAATGACTTGCATTACCTGTATTTTAACGTACCTGAGCACCACCATCTCTAGCCTTTCGTCATTTAAAGGTATTTTGCATTTCTGTGTTTCCACCAAAGTGGATAATCTCATTTTTTTTCCCACATCCACAGTAAACCTCCGATAACCTGATATCCCATTATTTGGGTGGTTCGTTATTTGGCTCCCACATTAGTTCAGAGTGTGAGCCAGGGGTCCAGAGTGCAGGTCAGGAGTGCTGCCGGGACCAGGGTCGTGACTTCGGGCCTGGTGTTCAGCCAGAGCCAGGGTCAGGAGCGCTGGGGTCGGGAATGTGGGTAGGTTGCTGCGAGCCAGGGTCTTTGAATGTTTGTAAGGCAGAGATGGATAGATCCTTGCTGAGCAGTGGGGTTGTTGGGGGAGATGGGAGTGTGAAGTTGGGGTTATAACCAGATCTGCAGTGATCTTCTTAAATGGCAGAATTGCCTTGAGGGGCCGAGGGGCCTCCTCCTGATCCTAGTTCATGTGTTATGAGGGAGCAGTGTATAAAAGTATCAGCCATGTGTTTAAGGTACCCAGTGCATGGAGGGGTCAATGGTGCGTTATCACATGTGGTGGTGACTGCTCGGTGTACCGTGAGGGTGGGGCTGCTCTACCCACTAGTGCACTTTCCAGCAGGGATTTGTCTCTCTGCTCCAATGGTGTGATAAACCCCCTCTTATGGGGGTGCTGTAAAGGACCCATTTGGCCCATCTCCATGCTGGTTCTCTACCACAGCAACTTATCAGTTGCACCCACCAGTTCTTTCTGAGGCTCGTGAATATGGAGATATTCAGTGGTCTGTTGTAACGGTGCAACCCCCAGAGGTATCTGATCACCGTGTACAGGGGGTGCTGTGTCTGAAGGTATCGACTCCCTTTGCTCTGATGCTGCTGTTGGACAGAGTTGTTGGCGAACATGTTACAGAGTGTGCAGGGCAGTTCCTCTGTTTGAAGGTACGTGCAATATTTGAATGTACTGAGTCATTGCCTTTGGACAGCATTGAACATGGATGTAAGGGTTAATTGGATGGAGGAGATTTGGTCTTGGGACCATCCCCATGGAAGGGTCTGCCTGGGATCCAGCCACCTTTGATGAACTCTGTTGGGTGTTGATTTAAGCCTTCCCTTGGGTCCCAACCTGTGTCCTTCATGCTCGCCTTTCCACGGGGTGTTAGTGCAATGGCATCCGTCAGAGCTGGCCATGTGTTTGCTGCAGGCTTCTCTGAGGATATTTAGCTAACCTTATTCCTCCACCCTTGCCCCCAGAAGGTGCCCTTGAGCTCCAGACCAACGACATTGAAGATCTGGACCATATTAAAACCCGTTTCTCGCTGCGAAGTCTCTCGGCACCGTCAGAGGATGAGTGTTACATCGTCGCCGGCAACACCGATTCTCTGGCCAAGTGCAGCTTCAACACTAGCAGCAAGACTTTCTTCATCATCCATGGGTGGAGTGTGAGTGCTTTACACTGAGTGTGGACAGCCCGTGTTATCCGAAGCTAGTGCAGCACTAAACGTCTCCAAGGCCCCGTCACACCAGGGTAGATTAGGGGGCAATCTCACCGGGGGAAGGGGTGCTAAGATGGGGAGAAATGATTTCTTGCAGTGACAGAGTGCAGAACGATAACCAGCATCACCTCACACCATCACACAGCAACGTGAGCGAGCGTCGTCCAAAAACATTTCACACCAGGTCACAGACCCTCAGGAAACTGAGCAAACGGGTAATCCGCAGGGTTTGGCGGGAGGGAGGAGGCACCGGGATGCAGAGGGTCCGGCAATGTAGCACCTGGGGCCGGTGTGGAAGGCGCAGTCACCGGTGATGAAGATAAATCCACCGGGGATGCGTGAGCTTGGATCTGGGGCCCTGATCCGAAAATCTAAACATGGCGGCTGGGTGATGCCTGGAGCCATTTCTTGCTGTGAAGGTCAGTGGGTCTCAAATGGGCAAGTGTGGGATTCAACCACAAATTTCAAGGAGATGCTGAGGGACTTTGGTTGGACTGGAGTAATCATGGGATTGAACCAAGGGGTGAAGAGAGGGAGAATGCAGTGGTGTGGGCAGAACAGCCCCCTATGTCCCCAGGGTCCCGACTATCACACATACTTCAGCAGCCACAAGGTTGCTCTGAGCTCTGATTATTTCGCCTGGAAGCTGAGAGATATGCTCTTTTATCACTGCTTTCAAGAACACCACACCATGTTTTACAGGGTTGAAGTATTTAGAAGTGTGGTCCACATTGTGCTGGGGGAAACCAGACAGTCCATTAGTGGACAACATTCTCGTAAACACCAGCACTCCTTGTGGTGGTTGAGGCACTGGTTTTGGCCATGACACGGTGGTGGGGGGGGTGGGTGTGCGCGGTAAGTCTCGGCCCCGGTGGGAACTCTGACAGTGCAGCTCCCCTTCAGTCCTGCACCGAGTGTCAGACCTGGTACTTGGGTTTCTGCACTGGGACTGAAGACCCATCTTCGGACTCCGAGGCAACTCCCTGAGCTGAGGAGGGGTGGGGATTTCCTTCAGGGTGATTCCAAACCACAACATCCCCAGTCCAATGTTTCGCAAACACTCCGGAAAATTCCCCTTGGGAGCTTGAAAACGAGAAGCATCCTGGGTTCTGGCCATAATGTCGCTTGGAATGGATCAGTTCTGACAAAAGTCAGGTTACGGTACATGAGGAGGGTACGAGGTGTAGGAGGAGGGGTTGGACTGAGGAAGGCTGGAGAAAGGGAAGTTGGAGGAAGGGTCACTGAGGGAGGGGTCACTGAGTGAGGAGGGAGGGTCACTGAGGGAGGGGTCAGTGAGTGAGGAGGGAGGGTCACTGAGGGAGTGTAGAGGGAGGGTCACAGTGAGGAGAGCGGGAGGGACATATGAGTTGGGGAAGGGTAGAGGGAGGGTCACTGAGGGAGGGGAGATGAGCTGGTTCAGAGACGCTGGACCCAGTGAGGAGGACGAAGACCCCAGGGTGGGGAGTCTGCCTGCCACCTCCGTCCGGAAGACGCCCTCAGGCAGAGTCTGACTGCTGACTTGTACATTTTCAGGTGAGTGGGATGTTTGAGACCTGGATTGAAAAGATGGTCGTCGCTCTGTACCGGAGTGAGCCTGACGCTAACATCCTCGTTGTGGATTGGCTCAATCGCGCTCACCAGCATTATCCAATCGCAGCCCAGAATACTCGGCTGGTTGGCCAAGACATCGCCAAGCTCATCAACTGGTTGGAGGTGAGAAGTTGAAATGCCGGCTGTTGCCAAGGAAACCTTCCTCATGAACTCTTTTTAAACCAGTGACATTCTTTTGGGCTTCTTATAGAAACGAGAGCGAACTCCAGCTAGCAAGATGCACCTGATTGGATACAGCCTGGGTGCCCACGTGGCTGGCTTTGCAGGGAGTCGTGTCACCAACAAACTCGGCAGGATTACAGGTAATCCCGCAGGAACAGTCCCGTCCTTTCATTGGTGGAGACCGGGAAAAAACTGTGGAAATTTCCTCAGAGAGGAACATTGATAACGTGGCTCGACGTTGGCAGAGAGACAAACAGCAGAGGGCCACACTGAATGGTCGCTTGTCAGGCAGGAGTTAGTGGCGATCCCAGGGAGCGGTGTCAGGGCCTTTGCTACTGACCTGGGCTTGGAGGGCAAACCAAACCTGGCAGCACGGTGAGCTGCGCAGGGGGCCCTGATAGACTGCGGTAGGATACAGACAGGCCAGTGGAGTCACAGAAGCCCGGCAGCTGAAGTTTGGCACAGACAAATACAGTTTGGTAGCAAGAATGAGGAGAGATGACATAGAATAAAGGATCAGTTCTCAAAGGAGCGAGGGGCCTGGGCTATTGTGTGCACAAACCGCAAGGCCGGTGGAGAACGCAGTCAGGAAGACAATGCTGGGACTTGTCAATAGAGGAACAGAGTGTAAATGCAGGGAGGTCATGCTGAACCTTTATAGAACACTGGTCCCGCCTCAGTTACTGTCAAAGACCACTGAACTGCTTTCAAATGTCCGATGGTCAGATAGAACATCGAACACAGAACTTCGAACAGTACAGCACAGGAACAGGCCCTTCAGCCCACCGTGTCTGTGCCAAACATGTTGCCAAATTAAACTAAACCTAACTGCCTGTCCATGATCCACATCTCTCCATTCCCTGCATATTCGTGTGTCAATCTGAATGCCTATTAATCATCATCATCATGTGTGCTTCTACCACCGCCCCTGGCAGCGTGTTCCCGGCACCCACCACTCTCTGTGTAGGCAAAAACTTACCCCACACATCTCCTTTAAACTTTCACCCTCTCACCTTAAAGCTACGCCCTCTAGTATTTGACATTTCTATCTTGGGAAAAAGAGTCCAACTGTCTACCCTATCTCTGCCTCTCATAATTATATAAACCTTTATCAAGTCTTCCCTCAGCCTCCGATGCTCCAGAGAAACCAGTCCAACCTCTTCTTATAGCTAATACTCTCCAATCCAGGCAGCATCCTGGTGAACCTCTTCTGCACCCTCTCCAAAGCCCCCCACATCCTTCCTGTAACGGGGCGCCCAGGACTGCCATGATACTCCAACTGTGCCCTAACCAAAGTTTTGTACAGCTCTAACGTGTTTAAAAACAATGAAAGAGTTAAAATATTATTCAATATTTTTTTAAATTGAATAATTTACCTGTAACACTCAAGTGATACAAGTTAATTAAAAATATTGATACTAAATAACTTAAAGAAAAGCAGACCTCTTGCCTGCATGTATCTTTCCGATCCCATTCAATTGGATAAGGCCACACACATGCAGCAGCCAGTCCTGCCATTCACTGAGGGTGGAGCATAATGTGCCCCTGGCCCCTCTACACTGGGATAAAGACTCTATCTCCCCTATCTAGACACCTCAATTTTAGATGCCGCTATCAGGTCTCCCCTGAGTCTCCGCAGCCCCAGAGAAAGCAATTCAAGTTTGTCCAACCTCTCTTTATAGCTAATACTCTCTAATCCAGGCAGCATCCTGGTGAACCTACACCTTCCCCTGACCCTGACCCTATGGTACCCGACCATCCCCCCCACCGACCATGACCCTGTGGTCCCGACCTTCCCCTTGACCCTCTGGTACCTGGCCCCCCTGATCCTGTGGTCCCGACCTTCCCCCTGGCCCTGACCCTGTGGTACTTGACCTTCCCCTGACCCTGTGGTACCTGACCTTCCCCCCTGACCCTGTGGTACCCGACCTTCCCCCTGACCCTGAGCCCTGTGGTACCTGACCTTCCCCCTGACCCTGTGGTACCTGACCTTCCCCCTGACCCTGAGCCCTGTGGTACCTGACCTTCCCCCCTGACCCTGTGGTACCTGACCTTCCCCCTGACCCTGAGCCCTGTGGTACCTGACCTTCCCCCTGACCCTGAGCCCTGTGGTACCTGACCTTCCCCCCTGACCCTGTGGTACCTGACCTTCCCCCTGACCCTGAGCCCTGTGGTACCTGACCTTCCCCCTGTTTCAGGCTGCCAGGCGTGCGATTATTTAATCTCCCTTCGCTCCCTGTAAACAACAGGACCACACTTGGTGCCTTCTGCCTCTCTGACACCTTGTCCCAACCAGCACTGGAAACAGATGGTCAGATTCTGTATCCTCCCCCATTGTTGTGAGGATTGACCCCAAAATACTTAAACATTTACAAGTCCCCTGCCCACAAACATTTACGTTATCAGAGCAGGGTCCATTTTGTGTGGGCCTAGGGATTTATTGACTTTCAAAGATCATGTTTAATTTGTTCCTGTCCTATACCTCTGGGCATTCTGCGTGCTGGAGATCTGGGTTTCTGACACACGGCTCCTCCGTTTGGGCCTTGCCCCCCTGTGTGGACCCGGACATTCGGGGGCTGTGTGTTTGGGTCCTGCCCCCTTGTGTGGACCTGGACATTCAGGGGCAGTGTGTTTGGGTCCTGCCCCCCATGTGGACCCAGACATTCGGGGCTGTGCGTTTGGGCCTTGCCCCTCCCTGTGTGCACCCGGACATTCGGGGGCTGTGTGTTTCAGAATCCCACCTCCTCACAGTTGAAACACACTGGTCTGGGGATTTGATCACACCTTAACATGGAACACAACACTTCACTGACCATTTTCAGGCCAAATCAGGACATTCCAATGGGACGTCCTGGCCTTGAGACCCCGACGTGATCCGTGTGTCTGGGGTAGATAGGATGGTAACATTCCTTGTGGAGTGTTGGGGCAGAATGTGAACTGTTGGATTGGGCTGCCTGTGGAAGCTGTTCTTTCTTGAAGTACAGTTCTCTTTGCCACAATCCCTGGGTCTGCGGTGAGCTTTGTTTAAGATTATTTCTGAGCTACTTACAGCCGATCTATAAATGCTTTGTTATGATAACAACCTTTGACCCAGAAATACTTGGTGTTTACCATTGTATTACCATAAACTGACGCCCTGTAATATTTGTTGAAAAGTTTTGATTTCAACATTCATTATAACAGAGTCGCAGTCCAAGTGTTCCAATAAGTTCACATGTATCAATCTAAACTATAGAAACTGTTGTGTTTTGGCATAAAATGGGACAGTTTCCTCCAGTAACATTCTAAGTATCTGCTGCGGTGTGGTGTGTGGCATGGAGAGTTGGCAGCCACCCTGCCCTCAGTGCTCACTGATTACTGCAGTCTGCCACTGCTGGTGACCTTGTTCTGCAGAGCGAGCCCTGAACACACCGATAGCTCAGCAACAGTGTCAGTCTCCTGACCTCTCCTTGGCTGATGCCTCTTCCTGTACCAGGGACCCTTTCAGTTCAGGACCCAGGCCCCGTAAACTCTCTGACAGCTGGAGCTTCCCACCTATTTCCTTGTTGCTGTTGTGGTTGGGGGTCTCAAGAAGTGGCCTGGTTTAATCTTCTAATGGCCTCTTGTTGTCCTTCCTCTCTTCTGCCTGTGCCCTGTGGTACAGCCGTGGTGCGGTGGTACACTCTACACCCACCCTGTGGTACAGCTGTGGTGTGGTGGTACACTGTATGCCTGTGGTACAGCTGTGGTGTGATGGTACATTGTACACCTGTACTGTGGTACAGCTGTGGTGTGGTGGTGCATTGTACGCCCGCCCTGTGGTACAGCTGTGGTGCGGTGGTACACCGTATGCCTGTGGTACAGCCGTGGTGCGGTGGTACATTGTACACCTGTACTATGGTACAGCTGTGGTGCGGTGGTACACTGTATGCCTGTGGTACAGTTGTGGTGTGGTGGTACATTGTACACCTGTACTATGGTACAGCCGTGGTGCGGTGGTACACTGTACGCCTGTGGTACAGTTGTGGTGTGGTGGTACATTGTACACCTGTACTATGGTACAGCCGTGGTGCGGTGGTACACTGTATGCCTGTGGTACAGCCGTGGTGCGGTGGTACACTGTCCCTTCGCCAAGTGGTTCAGCCACCACACTGGGATGGGGAGTGATTCAGCTTTTCCTGTTGTGTGTTCCCTGTGTTACACTGCTCCTTCTGCCTGCTGACTCCCACAGGGTTTGTATTCATTGCCCCACTTCTTTGCTTCTGTTGGGATTTTGTCAGTTAACAAGTCATCAGCTCAGGATGTGGACAGTTCCTGAGGCCCACACTTCACCAGGCCAATTGTCTCCACAAACACCCCCTCCATCCTGCATCCTGTAGCCCCACACTGAGCCAATGAATCCCTCAGATCCCTTTACAGCCAACAACTTCAAGCCAGCATGTGTCCAGCATCAAACAATCTGCTGGAGGAACTCAGCGGGTCGAGCGGCGTGTGTGGGAGGGCAGGACTCGTCGATGTTTCAGGTTGAAACCCTGCAGCAGGACTGAGTGGAGAGGTGAGACGGTCAGTATAAAGGGGAGAAGGGGAAACGATGAGAAAGAAGTCTGAGGTTGTTGCTGGACTCAGGAAGGGGTCCAAGGTGGATTGGTGGACTCCTGTCTCACCACAAGCCCCTTCTCTTCTTATACGGGCCATTTCACCTCTCCACTCTCAATCCTAATGCAAGGTTCAGACCTGAAACGTCGACAATTCCTTCCCCACCACCCCCTCCCAACAGATCCTGCTCCACCCGCTGAGTTCCTCCAGCAGATCATGTGTTGCTTCAGATTCCAGCATCTGCAGTCTTCTGTGTCTCTGTGTGTTGAATGTCTCCCTGTTCGCTGAACATCAGCTGACAACCTTGAACCCCTCCACTGTCTGACTGTGGAGGGCCACAGTAATTCTCAAAGGCTCAGAATCTCATTGGTAGTCCCGATTCTTTGGAAGGTCTGATGACCAGTTGGTTAATTTCCCTTTCTCTCTCAATGGAGAAAACACTCCTCCTTCCACTCCCTCACTGCCTGGGCAGATCCATGCCTCCGGGTCCCTCGCCCACCCTCCAACACTGGGCCAGCGGTGAACCATGCAATGGAAGGAGCCTGGAGCCTGGAGGCAGTGCCTCATGGAGATGTTCCTCCAGCTTGGAAAGCCGGTACCTGATCCCTCGGCCACTGGGCTCCCTCGCAGCAGCTGAATCTACAACTGAGTCATGTTGCAAGTTTCAGACATGGCTGGTTCCTTCATCTTGGCAATGCTTTGCTCTGACACTTGTGTTGCCATGAGTTGGCACTAGATGGCAGGCATCTCCAATAGAGTCATGGAGCAATGCAGCACGCATACAGGCCCTTCGGCCCAACCAGTCCATGCCGACCACGGTGCCCACACGGCTAGTCCCAATTTCCTGCATTCAGCCCATATCCCTCCAAGCTCTGCCCCTCCATGTACCTATCCAAGTGCTTCTTAAATGATCCTGTTCTACCTGCCTCACCCACTTCCTCTGGCAGCTTGTTCCATGCACTCACCACCCTCGGTGTGAAAAAGTTGCCCCTCAGGTCCCTTTTAAATCTTTCCCCTCTCATCCTCAACCTACGCCCCCTAGTCTTGGACTCCCCTACCCTGGGGAAAAGGCTGTTACTGTCCACCTTATCTCTGCCTCTCATAATTTTAAACACTTCTATAAGGTCGCCCCTCATTCTCTTATGTTCCAAGGAATAAAGACCCAGCCTGGCCAACCTCTCCCTGTAACCCAGGCCCTCGAGTCCTGGCAACATCCTTGTAAATCTTCCCTGCCCTCTTTCCAGTTTAACCACGTCTTTCCTATAACAGGGTGACCAAACTGTACACAGTGCTCCGAGTGTGGCCTCACCAACGACTTGTACAACTGCAACATAACGTCCCAGCTCCTGTACTCAGTGCCCTGACTGATGAAGGCCAGCGTGCTAGACACCTGTCTCACCACCCTGTCTACCCGTGACGGTGTCCTGGTACAGTGTCACTGGGCATTTCTGGGGGGGTGGGGGTGGGGGGTGTTGGTAACTGCAGTGAGGAACAACCTCCCCCACCCTCCTACCCTGCCCACCCCTGACATCAGAGTTATTGCTCACTCCCCACTGCCCCCTTCCCCAGCACAGGCTGTGACCTCGCCTCTCAATGCTGCTTACACTGACCCCAAACTGCCTGACGTCCATTCTCCAGCTGCACGGCTGAGGCTCCTGATCCCAGCCTCTGGAGGCACAGTTTACAGCTCGACAAGCAGACCAGCTGTATCAGCCATTGGTGAGACCACGCCTGGAGTTCCGTGTGCAGTCCTGGTTGTCTAGCTGTAGGAAGGATGGCATTAAGCTGGAAAGATGCAGGAACGTTTCACAAGGACGTTACCGGAACTGAGGGCTTCAGTTATAAGGAGAGACCAGATGGGCCGGGACTGTTTCCCTGGAGCAAAGGAGGCTGAGGGATGACCTTATAGAGGTTTATAAAATCCTGAGGGGTGTAGATATGGTGGACGGTCAGTCTTTTTCTTAGAGTGGGGGAGTTAGAGATAATTGGACAGGTCCATGGATGGGAAAGGTTTAGAGGGACAGGGGCCAAATGCAGTTAAATGGGACTGGCTCAGGTAGACATCTTGGTTGGCACAGACATGTTGGGCTGAAGGGCCTGTTTCCATGCTGTATATTTCACCCAACAGCCGGCAATGGGTGGTCACACAGAGCTCAGGTGAGCTGGTGGAGCGAGGATTCTGTGCTGTGACACAGCCTGTTCTGAGCCCTCACCTCTGTCCTTGAACCTTCTGACCTGCTGTCTAACTGCTCTCACTGATACCCCTCCTCCCTACAAACCACCCAGACTGTCCCCCTCCAGCTGGGTTAAACAGGTTGTCTTGAGTGCACCACCCCCCACCGACCCCAGTGACCCTCAGTCCCAGAGTGGGGCAGGGTAACTGAACCCTCCTCCAGGACCTGGTGATGGACGGTGGGGATGTGTGGGCTGGGACGGTTTGTCGGATGGCCAACAGTGGACGTGGAACCCAGACCCAACGGCACTGGACAATAAACAGACTGCCCTCTCCTCCCTGGGACTGAGCTCGGGGATGGGGGTGAGACCACCGCTGTTGTTGGGGGGGATGATGGATTGCAGAGCAATGTTGTCCGGGTGGGGGGGAGAGCAAGAATTGGACACCAGGTGGTGAGTGGGGTTGGGGGCAGTGCAAGGTCAGTGGGGGGATTGGGGTCTCCTGGGGACCGGAGATTTGTGGGGGGTCGTTGGCTGGGGATGGGGTCGTTGGCTGGGGATGGGGTCGTGGCTGGGGATGGGTGTGGGATGGGGGTGTTGGCTGGGGATGGGGTGTGGGATGGGAGTGTTGGCTGGGGATGGGGTCGTTGGCTGGGGATGGGGGTGTTGTTTGGGGATGGGGTGTGGGATGGGGGTGTTGGCTGGGGATGGGGTGTGGGATGGGGGCGACGGCTGGGGATGGGGCGTCGGCTGGGGATGGGGGGGTTGTTTGGGGATGGGGTGTGGGATGGGGGTGTTGGCTGGGGATGGGGGTGTTGGATGGGGGCGACGGCTGGGGATGGGGTGTTGTTGGGATGGAGTGTGGGATGGGGGTGTTGTTGGGATGGGGTGTGGGATGGGGTGTTGTTGGGATGGGGTGTGGGATGGGGGTGTTGTTGGGATGGGTGTGGGATGGGGGTGTTGTTGGGATGGGGTGTGGGATGGGGTGTTGTTGGGATGGGGTGTGGGATGGGTGTTGTTGGGATGGGGTGTTGTTGGGATGGGGTGTGGGATGGGGTGTTGTTGGATGGGGTGTGGGATGGGGTGTTGTTGGGATGGGGTGTTGTTGGGATGGGGTGTGGGATGGGGTGTTGTTGGGATGGGGTGTGGGATGGGGTGTTGTTGGGGATGGGGTGTTGTTGGGATGGAGTGACAGGAAACAAGACGTGGCCGTTGTCTTGTTTCACTTGTTGAAGCACCGGTTGTCGATGGCGTGATGGAAGTGTGTTCTCCACCTGAATTTGCAGGCACCCTGTTCTTGCGTTTTTCAGAAATGTGACCATGTTGGTGCTTCTGTGTCCCTCTGACTGTCTCTGGGGTCTGTTGCACGTCAGCAGTTGGCCCTCAGTCCCTCAGTCCAATGTGTGGCTTCATTTGCCGATGATCCTCACGCCTCATCTCATTAAACAGCTCTCGTTTCTTGAACCAATATTACAACCTCTTGTCTTTTTTAATCTTTGTCTGAAGACTCCAGGAACCTTGAGCTGCTGTGGTTTCCCTCGCTAAGGTCGATGGTGCGACCCCGCTGTGCGAGTGTCCTCAATAATTCCACCCTGCTTCCAGCCCCCTCGCATTAAGGTGGCAACACGTCACAGGGCAGAGACGCGAGGTGGCGCGTGTGCCCTGTGACTGTCTGTGTGTAAGGTGGGGCAGGAGAGCAGAGCCCCAAGTAGGGTCTTCCACCACTCCAAGCAAACACCTCCCCCTGTGACTGATTTTCCAGGGAGGAGGCCTCGTCCCTCCTCAACCCCACCCTCCATCCACTGCCTGATCCGAATAGGTCACGGGTCCACTGTACAATGTGGTAACTGCTAATGTAGAACGGCAAACTCTGAAACAGATGGCCCCATTGGTGTGTGTCGGTGCTTCCTTCCAGGGCTGGACCCAGCGGGGCCAGTGTTTGAGGGGCTCCATGCTCAGGAACGGCTTTCCCCTGACGATGCCACTTTTGTTGATGTTCTCCACACCTTCACCCGGGAGTCTCTGGGGATGAGCATTGGGATTCGGCAGCCTGTGGGCCACGTTGACATCTACCCAAATGGAGGCAGCTTCCAGCCGGGCTGTGACCTACAGAAGGCCGTCAACAACATTGCCATGTACGGCATTTACGGTAAGAGCAAGGGGCACGGTGGCTGATACCTTCTCTGGGGCATTGGGTGTCAGCAGGCAGAAGGGCAGGGGCTCATGGGTGAGGTGTTGTGAGTGGGGAAGCTGGGGGCCATTCTCCTTGGGCCAGGGAAGGTGAAGGCAAGGTCTGATGGAGGAGCTTTGATATGAGGAGAAAATATTTCCAATGGCAACAGAAGGAAACGGAGGACAGAGGTTCAGGGTGATGGTCAGAGGAGCCAGGTGGATGGGAAGGCTGGACACGCGGTGAGTGTGTGTGGTCTGAACTACATTCTCTGAAAGTAAAATCGTCGGATTCAAAAGTGAGCTGGA
Source organism: Pristis pectinata (assembly GCF_009764475.1). Lineage (NCBI taxonomy): Eukaryota > Metazoa > Chordata > Chondrichthyes > Rhinopristiformes > Pristidae > Pristis > Pristis pectinata. The sequence goes on from NC_067428.1 coordinate 2,043,695, forward strand.
GGAAGTATTTGCAGGAGTCAAATGGCCTCCTCCTGTATAAGGAAGGTCTCTCACTTTGATTGTAGATGAAATAACTGCCCCAATAATGTGGTCTCTGCACTGGGTGAGGTGCAGGGTCCATGCAGAACTCCTCCTTCAGGTTCCACTGCACAGCAGCTGATTGGCTCGGTCTGTCTTCGGGACAAGCCCCTAGTCCTAGTGACCACACTACACCCACTCCAGGCAGACATAACAGGGACCAAAACTGCACAAAGCTCAGCCCTGTAACCCAGCTGATGGACCTGTTCACCCTCCCCCCTTGCAGCAGAGGCCAAGGTACCCGTTGGTCACCATCTCTCCATGTTCACTTGCCACATCTCATGAACCTCGCACCACGAATCCTCTTTGCAGACAGATGAGTTTCTCACCATTTAATGAGCATTCTGTCTTCTCTCCCGACCTGGCTGTGTGACCCCTCCTGTTCCCAGAGTGTTCTCCATCTGCAACCACCTTCCTTGCACCTCCTCACAACTCGCTTGGTATCATCAGCAAACTTGGACACATTGGGATCTATCACCAAAGTCATGAACAAGAGGCTGCTCCTGGTGACATCCCACCCACAACGGTCTCTGTCCCCAACCAACCCTCTATTTGTGATCATTTTGCCATCCCAAGGAATCCCCACTTTGTATAACGAATGTTCACCGAGTGCCTTTTGAACATGCAGGTGCCCACGGTCCTGTTGAATCAGCAGCTGGGATACCATGAGGGTGGCGTGGGCTCCACAGTGAGATGGTGAGCGTGGCCAGGTCTGGCTGGTAGGGACTGTTTGGGGGAGGGGGTCCATCTTCAGGTTCTCTAGGGGGCTGTGCAGAGCTCCGAGACCACCCCCTCCTCTGGAGGCCGTGTGGGCTTTGCCCCCAACTATTGTCTCACCCCGTGGGTGTGGGACACAGGGCAGTCCGACCCGCACCAGTTGCAGCTCTGGTCCCCACAGGGGTGGCTGGCTGTCGTTGGTCAGCAGCGAGGTGTCCCATCAGCAGACCCTGCCCCCAGTGGTCGGTTGCTGCAGTGTGCACCATCCACAAAATGTTCCGCACTCACTCACCCCGGCTGCTCTGACAGCACCTCCCAAACCCCGACCTGTAGGGCCGAGCCGGACAAAGGCAGGGGAACGTCACCTCCTGCATGTTCCCCTCCACCTCGCACACCACCCTAATCTGGAGGTCTATTGACCCTGGGTTGAACCCCTGCGACTCCCTCCCCAACAGCACTGTGGGAGAACTGCAGAGGTTCACCACCAGCAGTTAGGGGTGAACAATAAATGTTATCCCACGTCCCAGAAACTGAGAAAAGAAAGATCCCCTCGGCACTGAAAGTGTGACCTTCCAAACCCTTCCAGCTCCTTCCGTCTTTACACCTTGGGTCAGCATGTTGTTGGGTTTCACCTCAGTGGTGCGGGTAACTGTGTCCGTCAGACATGATCTGATGTATTGGTGGAAACTGCCCCTACGTGTAACAGTTCAAAACACCAGGATGGTTCACTGGTCTACTGTTACCCCAGTGAGGGCAGGAACAGGAGGGGACTGGTCTGTTGTTACCCTGGTTGTGAGTGGGGGAAATGGGAGGGATTGGTCCATTGTCACCCCTACTGGGGGAAGGTGATTGGTCGGTGGTCACCCGAGTGGTGAGGGGTTGTTGTGAGTAATGGGGCAGGTGGTGTGAGGAGGCACAGCCCGTGGGTCACCACGAGAGCCGTGTGGTTCTGGCCGGATGGTTACCGGGGTGGGTGGCGTGATGTACGCAGGCGTGGGTCACCGCGTCTTGGGGTGGGTGGCGTGACATACACGGGCGTGGGTCACCGTCTCTCGGGGTGGGTGGCGTGATGTACCCGGGCGTGGGTCACCGTGTCTCGGGGTGGGTGTCGTGATGTACCCGGGCGTGGGTCACCCTGTCTCGGGGTGGGTGGCGTGATGTACGCGGGAGTGGGTCACCGTGTCTCGGGGTGCGTGGGGTGATGTACGCGGGCGTGGGTCACCGTGTCTCGGGGTGCGTGGGGTGATGTACGCGGGCGTGGGTCACCAGGTCTCGGGGTGGGTGGCGTGATGTACGCGGGCGTGGGTCACCGTGTCTCGGGGTGGGTGGCGTGATGTACGCGGGCGTGGGTCACCAGGTCTCGGGGTGTGTGGTGTGATGTACGCAGGCGTGGGTCACCAGGTCTCGGTCACCAGGTCTCTGTCACCCTGCAGCGTTCTCGGAAGCTGTAAAGTGTGAGCACGAGCGATCGATCCACCTCTTCATCGACTCCCTGCTGCACGAAGACCAGCCATGCATCGCGTTCCGCTGCGGCAGCCACCAGTCCTTCGAAAAAGGGATGTGTCTGAATTGCCGCAAGAATCGGTGCAACGCCCTGGGCTACAGCGTGACTCGGGTCCACACCAGGAGGGTCAGCAGGATGTACCTGAAGACCAGGGCGGAGATGCCTTTCCGAGGTAGGGCTGGAGGCACGGGTTCTCTCTGAGGGAGGGGCTGGGGTGGGGGGGTTCCCTCTGAGGGAGAGGCTGGGGTGGGGGGGTTCCCTCTGACGGAGGGGCTGAGGTGGGGGGTTCTCTCTGGGGGAGGGGCCATGGTGGGGGGTTCTCTCTGGGGGAGGGGTTGGGGGTTCTGTCTGAGAGAGGGGCCGGGGTGGGGGCCAGAGTCGGGGTTCTCTCTGATGTGGGGGCTGGTGTGGAGGGGCCTATATTTAGTCATTCATCACTCAGCCTTTTCAGGCCTGGGATCCACAGCAGGGAAGCCGTGGTGTCCCGGCTGGTCGAGGGGTCGGTATTGGTGAGTGGGAGAGGAACTGTGGGCAGGCAGAGTTTATCAGAAGGGTTCACCGACTGGGTTGCAGGGAGAGAGGTTTCAGTGTGAGGTGGGGCAGTGTGTGAGGTTTCAGCGGTGAGGTGGGGCTGGGGAGGTGGGGTAGTGTGTGAGAGCAGAGCCAACGCAGGTCACATCTGTTTCAGACTGGGAGTGGAGAGGGAAGTCCCCCCCGTAGTGAGGGGCAGGCACGGGTTTACGGTTGGGGTGGGACGTGGGGTTGAACATAGAACATAGAACAATTACAGCACAAAGCTGTGCCGAACATGTCCCTACCCTAGAAATTACTAGGCTTACCCATAGCCCTCTATTTTACTCAGCTCCATGTACCTATCTAACAGTCTCTTAAATGACCCTATCGTATCAGCCTCCACCACCGTTGCGGGCAGCCCATTCCACACACTCACCACTCTCTGAGTAAAAAACTTACCCCTGACATCTCCTCTATATCTACTCCCCAGCACCTTAAACCTGTGTCCTCTTGTGGCCACCAATTCAGCCCTGGGGAAAAGCCTCTGACTATCTGCCTGATCAATGCCTCTCATCATTTTATATACCTCTATCAGGTCCCCCCTCATCCTCCATCTCTCCAAGGAGAAAAGGCCGAGTTCCCTCAACCTGCTTTCATAAGGCATGCTCCGCATTCCAGGCAGCATCCTTGTAAATCTCCTCTGCACCCTCTCTATGGCTTCCACATCCTTCCTGTAGTGAGGTGACCAGAACTGAGCACAGTACTCCAAGTGGGGTCTGACCAGGGTCCTATATAGCTGCAACAATACCTCTCGGCTCCTAAATTCAATTCCCCGATTGATGAAGGACAATACACCATATGCCTTCTTAACCAGAGTCAACCTGCGCAGCCACTTTGAGCGTCCTATGGACTCGGACCCCAAGATCCCTCTGATCCTCCACACTGTCAAGAGTCCTACCATTAATACTATATTCTGGAGGGATTTTGTTTTACTCAGAGGTGATGATGTGGAACTCACTGGAACGTCCCCCACCCCCAGACCCCCAGCCTCCTGTCAGTGTGGAGTCAGGGCAGGTCCACACCTCGCACCTGGTCATCCTGGGCCACCCAACCGCTGACATCATCATGGACCAATGCTGATGGGCAGGGACCCCAGGGCATTATAACTTCCCCACCCCCCCCACCAGCCCAAACCCCCCTGCCTGGTGTCTGAGGTGGTAGGGGTTTAAGTCCTCTGCACGTCTCACTCTCTGTCCCATGACAAGGAACCCTTCTCCTCACTGAGACTGACCCAGGACACTCCCAGCCCTCCTCTCACAATTGACCCCAGTGTGACCTTCACACCACAGGTCTGCACCACCTCCCCCAACCCCACCTCTGTAACATCACCTCGATCCTGCTTCAACATCTCCCCCAGGCCTCGCTCCCCTCCCTCTGCCATACCTCCCGGCCCGGCACCTGTTGTGGGGGGGCGGGCAAAGTTTCAGGGCTGGTAGGTCAGCAACCTTGTCCATAGGCCATCGCACCATGGCAACGTCCACTGAAACTCTAAGGATGGAGGCGAGGGAGCTCAATCGGCCTCAACCCGTATGGTTCACATGTCCTCCGGAGCAGGAGAGCTGCCAACCCCAATCCCACAGGAGGATGACTCCCAGCTGGCCCCTGACGTGCTCAGGGAAATGGCCATAGTTGTTGGCCCGGGTGTGAGTGGATAGCCACACCCCTCCAAGTCCTGGGCCGTCGTTCCCTCCTCAGGTTATCACTCCTGCCTCTGCCTGCGTCCTCAGCTGCCAAGCCCCTGTGTTGTGGAATTCCCTCCCCAGACCTCTCCTTCCCAGCATCCTGAAGGCCAGCTGTCCGACCAAGCCTCTGCTAACCTTTTGCCACATGTAGCTTGGTTCAGAGTGTTCCTGTGAAATGCCCTAATGGGCAAACCCACTGAGCAGCTGGGAGATGGGGAGACGTGCTGAGGGCACAGAGTGAGAGGGCAGGGAATGTTGGATGAACAGTCCACACACACCACCTTGCCTGGCCATGGGGAAGAGCAGGACGTGCAGCTAATTGGAGGCAGCACAGACTTGATGGGCTGAATTGCCTTGTACTGTGTGATAGAGTAAGGTTTGTAGGGCACCGAAACAGGCCCTTCAGCCCACCACGTCCCTGCTGACCTTTCCTGTCCACACCGATCCCATTTACCTTCAATAGGGCCATGTCCTTCTGTGGCCTGCCTACTTATGCACCCGTCCAAATTCCTCTGTAATAGTTGTATCTGGTTCCACCACCTCCCTGGGCAACGAGTTCCAGATATCAACCACTCTCGGTACAAAATAGAAACTGACCCCTTAAGTCACCTTTCAACCTCCTTCCTCTCACCTTAAACCTGTCTCGTTTTTGATACCTCGGCAAAGATTCTGACTATCTACCCCAGCTTCGCTCCCTAGGGCTTCATATGTCTCTGTCAGGTCCCCCCTCGGCCTCCTTCGCTCCAGGGAAAACAAGCCCAGCCTGTCCAGTCCCTCCCCATCACTAAAGTCCTCCAGTCCTGGTGAATCTCCACTGCACCATCTCGTCACCGCAGGGCTCTTCACTGGGAACTGTTGATGGCCACAATGAGGTACCTGATTAGAATAAATTTGAATCGGTAAAGCTGAAACAGCAAAGTCGACAGCTACTAAACCATGTGTTGAGTTATTTCTGTTCCTTCCGGAGTAGCAGAGTGTGCACAGTCCCACATGCTGTGGGTGGGTGCCGGTGGGACCTCTGGCTGCAGCAGCAGTTGCTGGGTTGTACTCACTGGCCTGACTCAGGCCCATCTGCTGTTTTAAACGTTCTGTCTGACACCAGCAGCCAGTCCTTCACAGAAGGTTGAACGGGGGGCTTTAAGGGTAGGTGCCCTGGGTGGAAGCTGAGTAGGTGAGAGTCTGGGTGGTCTCAGGAAAGGTTCTGGGTGGGTGTGTGAGTTGATCATAAAGCACCATCATAAGCCCGTGAGTTACAGCTCCACCAAACAACGGCGACTGGCCATCACACTGAATGTGTCCTGGGGCATTCCACAGCAACAATGTTCCACCACCATTGTACCTCGGCATTGGATGCTGGCCTCTGGAGACGGCGCTTTTCCAGGGCAGCGTCACTGGGGCCGCCAAGGGCTGTGGAGCCAGGCTGTGTCTCTGTGGTAATAGCACCCTCTCCTCTGGGCCCAGTGGTGCTCTCCCTGAAATGAGTGTGGGGGCCAGGAGATCCTTGCTGTCCTCTGAAGAAGGTCTGACCACAACTCTGGCTGTGGACCCCTGGAGCAGGGAACACGGTGCAGCTGCCAGCAACATTGAACAGAGGCTACAAACTGATTGTAATTAACCACACCTTCTTTTTCTTCCCAGTTTATCACTATCAGCTGAAGATTCACTTCTCCAGCAGGATTACCCACTTTGACATTGACCCCACACTATCTGTGTCTCTTCATGGGACGAGGAATGATGTTGAGAACCTTCAGATTGAAACGTGAGTCAGACTGCAGCCCACAGCACAGCTCGGCTGCCTTCCAACGGCACCTGGGGCCCCAGTAACCCAGCGCAGGTTCCACGAGGGGTAACAGTGCTTCTCCCTGGACCCACTGACCGGTTGCAGAATCAGACATGGGATGATCCGGTTCCCAGTGGGAACCTGAGTCGGGTTGGAGGCCCCAGCTTGCTCTGAGCGTTCTTTTCCTTCAGCATAGACCTTCCAACAGCCACTAAGTAATTCCAGCTGCAGAGTCTGACTGCCTTACCCCACCCCACACCATCCCCACCCCCACCATCCCCACCCCACACCATCCCCACCCCACACACCCTCCCCACCCCCACCATCCCCACCCCCCACACCCTCCCCACCCCCACCATCCCCACCCCACACCATCCCCACCCCACACACCATCCCCACCCCACACACCCTCCCCACCCCCACCATCCCCACCCCACACCATCCCCACCCCCACCATCCCCACCCCACACACCATCCCCACCCCACACCATCCCCACCCCACACACCCTCCCCACCCCCACCATCCCCACCCCACACACCCTCCCCACCCCCACCATCCCCACCCCACACATCCCCACCCCCCACCATCCCCACCCCCACCATCCCCACCCCACACACATCCCCACCCCCCACATCCCCACCCCCCACACATCCCCACCCCCACACCCTCCCCACCCCCACCATCCCCTCCCCACCCCCACCATCCCCACCCCCCCCTCCCCACCCACACCATCCCCACCCCCACCATCCCCACCCCCACACCATCCCCACCCCCACCATCCCCACCCCCCCATCCCCACCCCACACACCCTCCCCACCCCACACCCTCCCCATCCCCATCCCCACCCCCACCATCCCCACCCCCACCATCCCCACCCCCACACCATCCCCACCCACACCTTCCCCACCCCCACCATCCCCACCCCCCACATCCCCACCCACACCATCCCCACCCCACACCATCCCCACCCCACCATCCCCACCCCCACACCCTCCCCACCCCCACCATCCCCACCCCCCACACCATCCCCACCCCCCACACCATCCCCACCCCACACCATCCCCACCCCACACCATCCCCACCCACACCATCCCCACCCACACACCATCCCCACCCCACACCATCCCCACCCCACCATCCCCACCCCCACACCCTCCCCACCCCCACCATCCCCACCCCCCACACCCTCCCCACCCACACCATCCCCACCCCCCTACTCAACTCCCATTTACGGCCTACACTCCCTCACGCACCCATCAACACCCAGACCTTCCCCATCACGACCCACCCTCTGTCTGCAACTCCAGAACTTTGTCGACATGCCTGACCCAGACGCTACTGTAACAATCCCCCCACTCTCCTTATCTGGGCAAAGGGTGCCTTCCCACTGAACAAGGGATCCCGTCGGTCACTCCACACAGGACTGAGGCACCACCTTCAAAACCAAGATTCCAGGGGGGGTATTTCACAGGAGCCAGGGAATTATCGCTGATATTCCAACTAAAGTTTATCCCTCAGCCAATGTCACAAGAAGTTTTGGGGTCATTTTTACATCACCCTATGTGGAATCCTGCTGTGCACAAACGGACTGGAGTGTTTCCAGTTTAACTACAGTGACCACACTCCTGTGTGTAAATGTACTGCTGAGAAGGACAGGCTTCCTTCCCAATAGTAGAGCGCACATTCCCCGTGCTGTTTGAGTGTTTTCCCCGGACACCCCATTGTCCAGGTGCCTGTCTAAGCTGCACACTGTTCCTGATGAGAGTGACAGCTGCCTCTCTCAGCATCTTGCCTCAGCATTAATCAGAGACATCATTGTAGTTCTACAAGGCTCAATGTTTGGTTTAATTTTTCCTTACCAACAGAAGTACTGTCTCCATGTTATTATTACTGTGTAGAAGTACTAGAAGGTGCTCAGCATCCTCCCATAGTAGAGGGACCAGAGAAATACAGTGAAAGCAAACCTTTGAGAAATTCCAAGCCAGAGACTGTGATAGAGCTTCAGTTTGTGCACCCAGTATTTTGTCACCCTGCAGAGCTTGAAAAGCTTTGAAAAAGTCAATTTGTAACTTAGCTCATCCACCTTTGAGCTGTTCTGTCAGAGGGGAAAGTTGCTGGGGAGAGTCGGGGAGTTCCCTACTCCTCTCAGGATATCAGTGATCACAGCGGCTCCTCTGGAAGAATTAGAAGCTGGATCACACGTGAAAAGTTTATCTTGCCACAGCTCCAGGGACTTTCTGATGTTCCTTGACTTGTACGTGGAAAACTAAGTGACACTTTCAGAGCTGGTAATCGGCTGGAGCCAAAGGCGGGCCGGTCACTGGGAACCCCAATGGTTTGTGGTGTGGAAATAGATGAGCAAGAGTGAGTACTTCAGTCACTGGGAACTAAAACAGCCCATTGGATAAATGTAACAAAGCAATAAGCTGACCCCAGGAAACTTCTGTCAGTAGATCCCTGCTCAAGGCAGATGCTTCGCCACAAGGACAGTAGGTGTGGGGGGGAGACATCCCGCGACAGGAGGTCCCGGATGGGAGATGTTCTGCGACGGGAGGGGAGATGTCCCGCGACAGGAGGTCCCGGGACGGGAGATGTCCCGTGACAGGAGGTCCCGGGACGGGAGATGTCCCGTGACAGGGTGTCCCGGGACGGGAGATGTCCCGTGTCAGGGTGCCCCGGGACGGGAGATGTCCCGTGTCAGGGTGCCCCGGGACGGGAGATGTCCCGTGTCAGGGTGCCCCGGGACGGGAGATGTCCCGTGTCAGGGTGCCCCGGGACGGGAGATGTCCCGTGTCAGGGTGCCCCGGGACGGGAGATGTCCCGCGTCAGGAGGTCCCGCGGGGTGTGTGGGGGAAGATGTCCCGTGACGGGAGGTCCTCAGCAGCTTCCAGAGCTCCCGTACCAGCAAAAGGGAAGTTGGGTCCATCTCACGAGACAAAGTAGTTGATCCGGGCATGGGAATGGAGCGGGCATGGAAGTGTGGAAGCCGTGGACACCTGCGGTGATGGAGATGTGCAGGAAGTGCCTCCACCACAGCAGCTCGAGCTCCAGGGTCAGGAAGCAGATGGGACATGGAGACGGCGTGTGCATCCTCAAGGCTGCACTTGGATAACACGTTCGGGGCAGTGGTCACTCTGCTGGACGAGGGTGACAGACCAGGAGGCAGGAGCAGGGAGGTAGTGCAGGAGGTCTCTGAGTCCATCTCACACCACGGATCTTCCCTTTCAGATGTCCTTGGGCCAGTGAATCCTCAGAGGAGTGCAGTCAGAGACAGGAGAGTGGCGCTGCAAGAGACCCAACCGCACAGGAGGGGAGGGGGAAGAGTTGGGGAGTAGTAGTGATCAGGGATTCAGTAATTGGGAGAGAGTAGTGTTTCTGTGGCCATAGACACAACTCTGGGATGGTGTGTTACCTCCCCAGTGCCAGGGGCATGAGCAGCCAGACGTCATGGGCCACATTGCTACCAATGGCATAAGTAGAAGCGAGTGTGGTAAACGTCAAAGGCGAACCAGGTATCGGATAGCGGATTATTGGAACTTTACTGTTTATACAAGCAGGAAAAGAGGGTAAAGTATGATGAGGAGGGAGAAGGAGAGAATGGAACTGAACTGATAAATGTTCGTAACAACTGGTAGGAGCTTCCACGTAGCAGGCACTGAAAGCAACGACAGTAGATAATCATGGACTACAGGATGGGACTGGGCAAACTGAGAGGGGTGAAGGTGCGCAAGTCCCGGAGCTGAGACCTACAGCCTGGGGCTGAGCTGTGATCGACCAAATCCCCTGGATTCTGGAGAGGTCCCAGAGGCCTGGAAAACCACAATGTGAAGTCTCTATTCAAGAAGGGAGACTGAAGGCAGGAAACCGAAGGCTAGTTGGCCCAGTATTTGTAAAAATGCTGGAATTCATGACAGAGGTCACAGCAGAACATTTAGAAAATGATCGAGCAGAATCGGTCAATGCCAAATAAAAGCTTCCAGTAGAAGACCTCATGGGGTTAGTGGTAAATTATTGGCACAGACAGGAAGGGAGAATAACTAACAGGAAAGTATCCAGTGAGAGTAAGTGGGTCATTTTCAGACTGGCAGCAGGAACTGGTGGGCTGCCACAGGGACCAGGGCTGGGGCCTCACTTATTGAAAACTGGAGGAAGGAACCAAGTCCACTGGAGCCAGATCTGCTGCTGATACAACAGTGCCAAGTTGTGAGGCAGACACCAAGCCTGCAGGGAGATCGAGACGGGTTAGGTGAGTGAGCAAGGGGTTGGCAGGTGGAGTAATGTGGGGAAAATGTGAGAATGGGAAAGCAAGACTGAAGCACTAAAAATTAGTGGCAGGTACAGCAAGTGATGAAGAAACTAATGGAATACTGACCTTTATTGGAGTATAAAAGTAGGGAAGTTCTGATGCACCTGTGCAGGACACTGGTGAGACCGCACCTGGAGGACTGGGTACAGTGCAGATCTCGGTTTTTAGTTCGGAGGGTGGGCTTGCATTGGAGGGTGCAGAGGAGTTCGCTGGGTTGGTGCCTGCGATGTGCAAAGAGAGGTCAAGCAGACTGGGCCGAAACTTGTCGGAGCATCGAAGAATGAGAGGTGATCTTATTGAATCATGAGGTTCTGAGGGGGACTAATGGTGAATTTTAAGAGGATGTTCCCCCAGTGGGGATAACTAGAACAATGGGACGGAATTTCAGAACAAGGGTTGTCCATTTCAGACAGAGATGAGGAGGAATTTCTTCTGTCAGAAGATCATAAATTTCCGGAATTTCTACAGAGGGCTGTGGAGGCAGGATCATTTGGTGTAGGGTGGAGAGTGGTAAACATTTGGACTACATTGGAGTCACTGTGCCAGGGGAGAGTGGTGTTGGAGCCAAGGTCATTGAACGGCAGAGCAGGCTTGGGATAAACTGCGACTCGGGCTCCCTTTAAGAGTTGGAAGGATGCCTCCTGCTTCTCAGGTTACTGAGCACGGCATCCCTGGTGACCAGGCAGGAGGCTGGCAGGCTGCTTGTAAAAATAAATTACTTGGAACTGATCCCTGACTCAAACTCCTGGATAATTTCCTTTTAAGTTTATTTCTGGGATATGAGCACCACTGAGAGGGCAGAATTCATTGCCCATCCTTCACTGCCCTTGAAACGGTGATAATGAGCCACCTCCTTGAACTGCTGCAGTCCTTCTGGTGAAGGTGGTCCCACAGTGCTGTTAGGGAGGGGGTCCTAGGGTTTAAACCCAGTGATGTGGAGGAATGGTGATACATTTTCAAATCAGGATGGTGTGTGACTTGGAGGGGAACCTGTAAGTGGTGGTGTTGCCCCACACCTGTTGTCCTTTATTTAAGAGGTGCTGACGGAGTATCCTGGGTCAGTAACTGCAGGGTACTTTGTAGATGGTCCACACTGCAGCCACTGCGCTGGTGGAGGAGGGACCAATGCCTTGAAATTGGGTCATCTGCTGTTTGGGTTGTAGCGTTCTCACTGATGTCATGTCAGGCCCTCTGCAAAAAATAATCATAATATCGGCTAAAATCAGATCTGGAACAGGTTTGGGGTGTTACACACCCAGAAATGGTACGCGGGGAGTTTGCCGTTCCGTGTAGGAGTGTAGTCAGCTGAGCATGGCTTCTGACCGTTTACTGGGCACGCCCACAGCCAGTCATCCCAGGTGTTGTTGGGGTGTTCCCTTGGGAGGTCAAATGTAAGGGAACAGTATGCATTTAATGGCAGGACCCTTAACACCACTGATGTACAGAGGGATCTTGGGGTCCAAGTCCATAGCTCCCTGAAAGTGGCCTCACAAGTAGATAGAATGGCTTTATCACTCGGGGCATAGAGTGTAAGAGTCAGGAAATCATGTTGCAGCTGTATAAAACTTTGGTTAGGCCGCACTTGGAGCATTGTGTGCAGTTCTGGTCACCCCATTACAGGAAGGATGTGGAGGCTTTGGAGAGGGTGCAGAAGAGGTTCACCAGGATGCTGCCTGGATTAAAGGGTATGAGCTACAAGCAGAGGTTGGACAAATTTGGGTTGTTTTCTCTGGAGTATCAGAGGCTGAGGGGAGACCTGATGGAAGTTTATAAAATTATGAGAGGGATTGATAGGGAAGACAGTTAGAATCTTTGTCCTAGGGTGGAAATGTTGAATACTAGTGGCTTTAAGATGAAAGGAGGTAAGTATAAAAGGGGTGTGCAGGGCAAGATATTTACACGGGGGGGGGGGGGGGGGGGGGGGGGGGGGGGGGGGGGGGGGGGGGGGGGGGGGGGGGGGGGGGGGGGGGGGGGGGGGGGGGGGGGGGGGGGGGGGGGGGGGGGGGGGGGGTGGGGGGGGGGGGGGGGGGGGGGGGGCCTGGAACGTGCTGCCGGGGGCGGTGCTGGAGACAGATACGATAGTGGTGTTAGAGAGGCACATGGATATGGAGGGATATGGGTCATGTGCAGGAAAAAGGGACAAGTTTAATTTAGCATCATGGTTGGCACAGACATGGTGGGCTGAAGGGCCTCTGCTGTACTGTTCTATGTTGTGTGGAACTGTTCCCTGAGTGTTGTGGTGTGGACCTTCGAGCTGCAAGTTGTTTCAGGAATGGGTGTTGCATTAATAATGATGATCATCAGGCACAGGAACCCCAGTCACGTTTCACGTTGGACACAATTTCCCCAGGAGATGATCACGCAAGTGATTGGTTCCAGGTGAAGCTGGAATTTTCCCACATGGCCAACATTCCCGGCATCACACGGTCTTGTGTCCGGATTTGGCAGATGTCCTTCCTGTCGCTCCACATGCCAACTTCCCTATCCAGCTACACGGGAGAACATGCAGCAAATCCGGAGTGTCCCAGTGCCCACTGGCCAGTTCTGGACTGTAGGCTCCAGGTGAGACCATCGGTAAGGTGCAGTGTCTGGAGATTGACCAGGCCCACAGGAGCGTGTTGTAGTGTCAACATAAGAGGACCATTTCCAAGTTTGAGATCGGAGAGACCAGTTGATAATATTGGTCCTCGTCCCACCAGGAACCACAGCATTCAGCTGACCTGGGAACTCTGACTATACCAGCTGAGAGCAGGTACTGGGTGCTGGGTGGGACCTGCGGTTCAGAGTAACAGGCCGTTCCTCCAGTGACCCAGAGGTTGTTTCAACTTCTCAGTCAGATCTGAGAGCAGCAGGATGTCCATCGGGTCAGAGTGGGGTTGGTGAAGGCAGGAACACTGGCCAGAATTCCCTTGCTCTTCTTCCCAGTGGTGTCACAGGATATTCTCTGTCCATTTATAAAGGTGGGTGTTTATCAGTGTATCTCAGAGATGATTGACAGGATCCAGGGCACAGTTCATCTGTTTATCGGTTAGACTCGATACCGCACAGAACACTGTTGTCTGATCCCATCTGATAGCCCAAACTTTGTACGTAGATGCTTTTTACTCAGTGACACTCTTGTTTGCATCTTCTATGTTTTCCCCATTCTGGGTGTTTGCTTTCCGTCCCATTCTACAAATGATGTTTTATTTTCGTTGATATCAGCCTGTTGTACACACTTGGGTCACTTCTTCTCCCCCACTGCCTCTCAATCCAGGGGAAGCTATTGATTGATCCTAGGCAAGCCGTTACCTTATGGCGTCATGCAGCACAGGAACAGGCCCTTTGGCCCACCATGTTCATGCTGACCTTGTTGCCTATCCTCACTAATCCCACTTGCCCACATTAGGACCAAACCCTTCCATGCCTTGTCTGTTCAAGTGTCTGTCAGAATCTGGTCCATGCCAGTAACCCTCCTGAGAACTGACTGTCCCCATCCTGGGACAGGTCTCCCCTCCCAATAAGGGGATCAGCGTGGGACCTACTTACATGACGTCCTCTCACGATGTCCTGTGTGGCACAGTAAACCCTGACACCCTCTGTGCTAAACCTGCCTGATGTTCAATGTGGTGTCTACATCAATCTCCTTCCAACAACGGGGCCACTGAAGAACTCCCACAGCCCACTGAACCCACTGACTCACCATGCTATCCGTCTGTTTTGTTCAGAGTGGAGAGGTTTTCACCAAACAAGACCTATTCCTTCCTGGTGGTAACCGAGGTCGACATTGGGGACCTGTTGCTCATAAAGTTCAGGTGGGAATCATCCCTCACCTGGAATTCCCTGTGGAAAAGAATGAAGAATTCCATTTCCTGGTACAAGCTGCCACTCTGGAGCACCTTGATCAGTTCCGATTCCGACATTCAGATCCGCAGGATCCGGGTGAAGTCTGGAGAAACACAGAAAAAGTAAGGAGGGGCTGACAGGAACAGAAATATCACCGTCAGCTGATTCGGGGGATTTTGATCAATGCAAGGGGCAAAGCGGTGTTTACCTCGAGGAACAGAGGGTTGTTTGTGATTTCTTGGATGGTCTCTCCCTCTGCAAGGGAATCCGCTGTCTGTCATTGGTGCTGCTTTTGGGATGTAACTGGAAGAACTGGACCCTCAGGCACACACCCTGTCTCTGTGACCCACATGACCCTTCGTCCAATCCCAACACCACATCCTCTGTCCTTTCCCTCAAAAGGAAAGACTGGAAACTTCTCTGAATATTTATTCAAATCCAGAAGGAATATTACATCTTTTAAATAAACCAGCCCCACCTCTCCCTCTGCAGCCTCTGTGAGTTCACGTGAGGCCAGTCAGCAGATTTATAGTAAAGAGGAGCAGGTAGGCCATTCAGCCCGAGCTGACTGTTCCTTCCATGGAGTCGTATCGCACAGCACAGAAACAGGCCCCCAGCCATGCCGACCTTTTTACCCACTCACACTGACCCCATTTCCCCGCATTAGGATCATATCCTCATATGCCTTGCCTATTCAAGTGTCTGTCTAAATGTTTCCTAAACATGATGATTGTACCTGATTCCACTGCCTCCTCTGGCAGCACGTTCCAGATATCAGCCACTCCCCTCCAATCCCCTTTAAAACTCCTCCCTCTCACCTTAAACCCACGCCCTCTTGTTTTTGACACCCCTACCATGGGGAAAAGATTCTGACTACCTACCCTATCTCTGCCTCATAATGTTATGTACTCTGTCAGGTCACTGCTTGAGTCTCTTTCGCTCCGAAGAAAACAAGGCCAGCCTGTCCAGTCTCTCCCCGTAACTAAAGTCCTCCAATCGGCGAACCTCCTCTACACTCTCACCAGTGCAGCCACATATTTCCTGTAGCTTGAAGACCAGAGCTGCACACATTATTCCAAGTGCGGTCTAACCAGTGCTTTGAACAGTTGCCGCATTACATATGAACTTTTATATTCCATGCCCTGACCTATGAAGGCAAGCATGCCATATGCCTTCTTCACCACCCTATCGACCTGTGCTGCCACTTTCAGGGAGCTATGCACTCAACCCCAAGATCCCTCTGCTGATCGACATTCCTTATCGTCCAACCAGTTACTGTATCTGTCTGATCCCTCTTTGACTTCCCAAAATGCGCCACCTTGAATTTGTTAGGATTTAATTCCATCTGCCAATGCTCCACCCAACTTCTCACCTGATCCTTGACCTACCATGGCTTTAGATGATCTTCCTCGCTATCCACAGCATCACCAACTTTCGTGTCATCCACAAACGTACTAATCATACATCCGCAAGGTTTTTTTAAAATTTTATTTACAGCGTGGTAACAGGCCCTTCCGGCCCAGCGAGTCCGCGCCGCCCATTTTAAACCCATATTAACCTACCCGTATGTCTTTAGAATGTGGGAGGAAACCGGAGCACCCGGCGGAAACCCACGCAGACACAGAACGTACAAACTCCTTACAGACAGTGACAGGAATTGAACCCCGATCGCTGGTGCTGTAATAGCGTCACGCTAACCACTACGCTACCATGCCGCCCATTGTATATCACAAACAACAAGGGTCCCAGCACCGATCCCTGTGGTACACCACTGGTCATCGACTTCCAATCAGAAAAGCATCATCCACTGTTACCCTCTGGTTCCTATCATTGAGCCAAGTTTGGATCCAATTAGCCAGCTCACCTTGGATCCCATGTCTCTCAACCTCCTGGACCAGTCCACCATTCGGGACAATCATGGCTGATCATCCAAATTCAGTCCCCTGTTCCAGCTTTCTTCCTAAATCCCTTGATCCCTCTAGCCCCAAGACTAATATCCATCTCCTTGAATGTATCTAATGCTTTGGCTTCAGCTGCTTTCTGTGGCACAGAATTCCACAGGTTCACCCCTCTCTGGGAAAAGAAATTCCTCTTCATCTCAGTCTGAAACAACCCACCTCTTATCCTCAGGATGTGACCCCTTACCCTGGACATCCCCGTCATCAGCAACAGCCTTTCCGCATCCAACCTGTTCAGGGCTGTTAGAATTTTGCAGGTTTCAGTGAAGTCAGCTCCCATTCTGCTACACTCTAGTGAATGTAAACAAGATTGACCCAGTATGTCAGACCTGCCATCCCGGGCATCAGTCCTGGTGAATCTACACTGAACTCCCTCCAGAGCAAGAACATCCCTCTTTGGAGAAGGAGATCAAAGTACACACAGTACTCGAGGTGCGTTCTCACCAGTACAGCTGCAGGAAGACATCCCTGCCCTCTCTACGAAGGCCAGCATACCATTATACCATATGTCTTCCTGCATGCTTACTTCAGCGACTGGTGCACGGGGACACCCAGATCCCGTTGCACCTCTGGCCCCCCGTCCCCCCCTCCTTCCCAATGTACCACCATTCAGGTAATAATCTGCCTTCAAAGTGGATCACCTCACATCTGCCATGTACCTGTCCAAGTCACACCAGAACCTCTCCGCACCCCCCGTGCCACCGCCCCCCCCCCCCACCCCCAGCTTTGTGTCACCCACATACTTGGAGATATTACATTTAATTCCCTTGTCCAGATCATGAGTATATCGTGGATCACTGGTGTCCCAGCACTGATCCCTGTTGGACCCACTCGTCACTGCCTGACACTCTGAAACAGACCCGTGAGTTCCTTCCGTCTCTTGTCGGTTTGCCAGTTCTCTTCCTCATTGGCACCTTGGTCCCAACCCCACGTGCTTTCATTTTACACACAGTCTCTCTCCCGTGGGGTTTAATTGACTACTTTCTGAAAGTCCAAATACTCCCCACCCACTGGTTCTCCCTCATCTATTCTGCCGGTTACGTCCTCGAAAGATGCCAGTCGCTTTAAGAACTATGATTTCCCCTTCACCTTGACCGGTCTGTCACACTTTTCCAAGTGTCCTGCTAGTGCACCTTTTCTGTGAACACTGTATTTTCCCCACTGCTAATGCCAAGCAGTCCAGTCTATGATTCCTTGTTCCGTCTCTACCTCCTTTTTTAATTAGTGGGGTTACATTAACCACCCTCCATCCACTGGGACAGTTCCAAAGTCTGAAGAATGTGACATTGCTGGGTTTGATCCTGACCTCTGGTGCTGTCTGTGTGGAGTTTGCACGTTACCTTGCACTGTGCAGCACCAGAAACAACCCGAGCTTTGCCCCATGGGCTCTGCTGCCCAGTGTCCCAGCTGGAGTCTGCCTCGGGCTGGGTGCGCTGTTGTACTTCTCTGTATCTCTCCCTGCTCTCCGGGTTTCCAAGCTCAGTGGAGCAACCTCACCAAAGAAATTTTTGACTGGAAGGTTTTATTGGGATGTAACTGAGCTGTGATTGGGACCACCCAGGCAGAGATGGACAGGGGAACGTGATGGTGGAAGGTTGGTTAATGCCATGGGTGACAGTCAGGGAAGGTCCCCGTGACCTGGCAACACATCCCAATGGTGAATGACTGGGAGTGGGTGGGCTCGTGCCTCTCGCTGGGTGATGTGGGTGAAGCTGGGCTTCTGCTCAGGACCTACAGCCTGTCTGCCTGTATCCCTCCAGAATGGTCTTCTGCTTGGAGGATTCCTCGGCCAGTATAGCCCCCTCTCAGGAAGTCATCTTTGTGAGCTGCCCAGCCCGTCAGGAGTCGACACCCACCACGAGGTAAGCACGAGTGTCATCGGGTCCTGGCACCCAGACCTTCCTCCTCGCCCACTCCAGCTGAGCAGTGCAGACTCCTCTCGCAGGTGCCCCGTGACTGGTCCAGTGTTTGGGAGCTCAGCGCGTGAAATAGGGCAACATGGTGGTGCAGCGTGTAGTGCTGCTGCCTCACAGCCCACCCCTGGTGACTTGGGTTCAACCTTGACCTTGGGTACTGTCTGTGTGGAGTTTGCACGTTCTCCCTGGGACAGTGTGCGGTTCCCCGGGTGCTCTGGTTTCCTCCCACATGCCAAAGACGTGGGTTGGTAGGTTAATTGGTCAGTGTAAATTGTCCTTAGTGTAGAGGGAAATAAAAGGCGGAATGGGATTGCTCTGAGAGCCAGCACAGATTCAATGGGCAGAATGGCCTCCTTCTGCATCATGAAGGAATAAGAGATTCCAAGGATCAAAGCAGAGTAGAAGATCTGGTCCAGGGAATGTTTGACTCTGGAGACCACGGGCCAGCTCAGACCTATTTCCCAGTCCCGGTTCCTGAGGAGCCACGTCCGTGGAGTAGAGTCGGGTCCTGCTGCCCCCATTTAGTGGCAGAAGAAGATTGAAAAGGGCTGGTTTTGGGACGTGACCTCTCAGTTAATCTGCACCTGAATCGATTCAATCAGGGTGAAGGACTTGGCATGTTTCTACCAACCATATCCTTGGAGTGCAGGGGTGAGGAATGGGTTCTAACTGCAGCTACTCCACCACTTCTGGAATTTTCCGCCATAAGTGACGGTGGCTGTGATTCCAGTGGGTGGTGAACCTGAAGAGCCTCTCCCACTGAGTGCGGTGGGGGACAAGTCATTCAGGGAGGTGGATCAATGCCTTTGTGCCAAAGGGATGAAGGGATATGGGGAACAGGGCACTGAAGTGGATATCAGCCATGGAACAAATACGCAGGGAGACTGCAGAAAGCTCAAGAATAATAGGGTTGTCATAGCAAGGGATTTTAACTTTCCTAACATAGACTGGGACTGCCATTGCGCTAAGGGCTTAGATGGGGTGGAATTTGTTCAGTGCGTCCAGGAAACTTTCCTCAGGCAATATATAGAAGGCCCTACCAGGGAGAGGGCAAAGCTTGACCTACTCTTGGGAGATGGGTCTGGACAAGTGACTGAGGTGTCAGTGGGGGAGCACTTTGAGACCAGTGACCATAGTTCTATTAGTTTTAAATTCGTTATGGAAAAGGACAGATCTGGTCCACAAGTTAGAGTTCTAAACTGGGCCAAAGCAAATTTTGACCTTGCCTCAGGAACTTGCAAATGTTGATTGGAGTAGGTTGTTTGCAGGCAAAGGGATGTCTGGCAAGTGGGAGGCTTTTAAAAGTGAGATACTGAGAGTTCAGGATCTTCATGGTCCTGTTAGAGTGGAGAGCAAGGCTGGCAGGAGTAGGGAACCCTGGATGACGAGGGATATTGAGGGTCTGGTCAGGAAAAAGGAGGCATGGGTCAGGTACAGGCTGCTAGGATCAAGTGAATCCCGGGAGGAGTATAGGGGGTGTAGGAGTGTACTCGAAGGAAATCAGGAGGGCAAAAAGGGGGCATGAGATACCTTTGGCAGGGAAGATCCAAAGGGATTTTATATGTTCATTAAGGGAAATAGAGAGATAATCTAGAGAGAGAATAGGGCCCCTCAGACCTAAGTGGACATCTACGTGTGGAGCCACAGGAGAAGGACGAGGTCCTCAATGAGTATTTCTCCTCTGTTTTTACTGTGGAGAAAGATATGAAGACTTTGGAACCTGAGATAGTTGATGGGGATGTCTTGGGGATAGTCTGAGATACAATAAGGGAGGTACAGGACGTCTTAAAATGTATGAAGGTAGTTAAATCTTCAGAAGGCCTGTCCAATTATATTCAGGAACACTGTGGGAGGCAGGAGAAATTGTGGGAGCCCTGGCTGAGATATTTGCATCACTGCTAATGTCGGATGAGGTGCCAGGGGACTGCAGGGTGGCTAATGTTGTGCCTTTATTTGGGACCAGTAAGCCTAATATCTGTGGTAGGTAGGTTACTGGAGAGGATTCTGAGGGATAAGATATACATGCGTTTGGAAAGAACAGGGTTGATAAGGGATAGTCAGCACTGCTTTGTGTGTGGGAGATCACATCTGAATTTGATTGAGTTCTTTGAAGAAGTAACCAAGAAGGTCGATGAGGGCAGGGTGGTAGATGTGGTCTATATGGACTTCAGTAAGGCCTTTAAGGTTCCACATGGTAGGCTGGATGGAAAGTTAGATCGCATGGGATCCAGGGAGAGCTGGGTCATTGGATACAGAATTGGCTTGATGGTAGGAAGCAGAGGGCAATGGTGGAAGGTTGTTTCTCGGACCGGAGGCCGTGACTAGTGGTCTGGGTGCAGGGTGTAGTTGGAGAGACGTAGCTGTTACTGGGCAGTGCTGTGGGTCTTGGCTGGTGTCAGTATCTCTGCTCCACACACAGTGTTTCATCCTCTCCTCTCCCTCTCTCACAGTCCCCGTGGTCAGGAGCACTGAGAGACGTTGCTGTGAGGATGGACCGGACCACTGCAGGAACCGGCATCAGCGGCAGTGGTTGTTCACATGATAACTCTCCCTTCAGGGCTCACGTTTACTTTTTGGGATGGTATTTATTTGTATATATTGTAAAGTCACTGTAAATACCGTGTACAGTCGCTGCATTAACCCAATGAACTTGACTATTGAGCATTGTGTATTCCCAAAATAATAGCCTTTTCTTTTCATATGTTACGACAGTCAAAGCCATCCATGGGCTTCCCGCTCCCTTCCCGGAACACGTTTCCTCACTGCTGGCTTCCAAACCCTCTCAACCCCGGCCCGATCCCCTCCCTGACCCCCGCTCACTCCAGCCCAGTCTTCCCAACCTCCAGCTCTGCCTCCGCTCCCCCTCATGTCGACACACTCCCACCCAGCTCTCCAGCCCACAGGAAGTTGAGGGGTGTATGGGGGGGGTGGAGGGTGGGGGGGTAGGGTGGGGTTAGGGTGGTGTGTTGGATGGGGGGGGGTTGTGTAGGTGGGGTTGGGGGGAGGGGATTGGGGTGGAGTGGGTGAGGTAGGGGGTGGGGAGGTGTGGGGTTGGGGTGGTGGGTGGGGAGGAGGGGGTTGGGTGGGTGGGGTTTGCGGGAGTGGGTGGGGGGGGGTGAGTGGGGCCTCCCTGGATGGAACAGCGGTCCATCGCCAGCCATTACTCCGTCCTCACCTGGGCCCCTCCCAGGGCACCGGGGTCAGAGTGAACCGCTCCGGGGACACCAGCTGCACAGCTCGGCACGACGACACACGACCGTGACACACCATCCCATCGCCAGCCCCTCGCGCGCGGGGAGGGGGGCAGGCGGGTAGTGGGGTCAGAGCAGCCGCACAGTGAAGGAATGGCTGGGAGACAGCAGGCAAAACACAAAGAGGTCGGGAACAGGCCTGGGGCGGGTCAGAGGTCGGGGGAACCTGAGATAGGCCAGAGGTCGGGGAATCTGGAGCAAAAAACGAACCACTGGAGGAACTCAGCAGGTCGAGCAGCATCTGTGGGGGTGGGGGGTGGGGGAAGGTATTGTCGACGTTTCGGGTCGAGAACCTGCGTCAGGGCTGAGAGGGGAGATGGCCGGTGTAAAGAGGTGAGGGGGAGGGGTGAGGCGGGGGCTGGTAGGTGGAAACATAAGGAAAAAAGATTTTAGGCAAGTAAGGGGAGGGGGAAGGGGAGGGGAGGGGGAGGGGAGGGGGAGGGGAGGGGGAAGGGCAGAGACGGGAGCAGTGGTCGGTGATGGGTGTCGGTAACGAGGGGGCAGGGGCGGGAAAGGTGGAGAAGGGACGGACCCTGGGTGGACCGGTGGGAGTGGGAAAGGAACACCAGGGCGGTGGGTCACCTGGGATTGGAAAATCCAATGTTTAAGTGGAATACGAGGTGTTGTTCTTCTGGTTCGTGCTGGGCCTCACCTTGCCTGTGGAGAAGGCCGACTGACAGGTCAGTGTGGGAAAGGGACGGGAAGTTACAGTGACAGGCAATGGACAGCTCAAGACGGCTGTGGTGGACCGAGCACTGGTACCGAGGGAGCTCAGACCCACTGACTGTACCGAGGGAGCTCAGACGCACCACCTGTACCAAGGGGCTCAGAGCCACCCAGACTGTACCGAGGGAGCTCAGACCCACACCGCCTATACCGAGGGAGCTCAGACCCACTGACTGTACCGAGGGAGCTCAGACGCACCACCTGTACCAAGGGGCTCAGAGCCACCCAGACTGTACAGAGGGAGCTCAGACCCACACCGCCTGTACCGAGGGAGCTCAGACTCACCACCTGTACCGAGGGGCTCAGAGCCACCCAGACCGTACCGAGGGAGCTCAGACCCACACCGCCTGTACCAAGGGAGCTCAGACACACATGGACTGTACCAAGGGAGCTCAAACCCACTGACTATACCGAGGGAGCTCAGACTCACCACCTGTACCAAGGGGCTCAGAGCCACCCAGACTGTACAGAGGGAGCTCAGACCCACACCGCCTGTACCGAGGGAGCTCAGACTCACCACCTGTACCGAGGGGCTCAGAGCCACCCAGACTGTACAGAGGGAGCTCAGACCCACACCGCCTGTACCAAGGGAGCTCAGACCCACTGACTGTACCGAGGGAGCTCAGCTAGCAGCCACAGAATTCCACTGTACAGGAACGTGGGGGTAGGGACAGATCTGAAGCAGGACAGCCCTTGCAAACCACGGGTGCACTGGCTCCTGACGGCAGGTTCAGCCGCTGGTCCAAGCGGGTAGTGGGAGAACAGTCAGTGCTGAGTGTGGGGAATGTTCTCCAGACCCACCAGGACAGCAGTGTCTGGGTCTCAGTGAACCTCACACAGACACTTCCTATCACCGCATGGAGGTGGGGGGTGGTTAAAGTGTTTCTGCAGTCTTAGATGAGTAAACAGCTGTTAAAATATGCCTTTAACACTTCACCTTTAACAATTCACCCCTACCTCAAGTGTGCAGCTGGTCACTCGGGGGCTCTTCGGGGCAGGGAGAGGAGCCCACCGATTCAGACCGGTGGCGCTTCCAAAGCTTCCACTTCTCCCTGGAGTCGCTGGGGTTACTGGCGGGCACTTGGAGCTGGGCCAGGGTTTGATGTCCAAGGGATTGTTTATGCCCTGATGTGATGTGCTGTTTACCTACCAAGAACTCCCTCATCAATCACACGGCCTCAGCTTGTGAGTAAATAAGGGAGTGTCTGTAACCAAAGACAAAGGGCAGGATGTGAGGAATTCGTTACATGGGCTTCATTTTCCAGTAAGTGAAGCCCATGTAACTAAAACAGCTGGTAAATCTGGAATTGAAGGATTCCTGGAAAAACAGGCAAGACGTTAGAGCAAACAAGATATAGTAATGTCGGAGAGCAGCCTCTCCCTGTGTAATCGATGCCCTGGGGACGTGTGTGCGCTGCTGGGGTAGGTGTACGTTGGCCGTCCCACACACCCTGAGGAAAAGGGGCAAGTCTGGTCAGCTGAGGGGCTGCCAATCCCGGCAGGGTCCGAAGCAGCAGTTCTGACGTGGTGGGACGGGAGTCACGGACAGTCCACACTGGGAAAGGACACCACCATTCCTTCCTGAAGCCACATTAGTGAACCAAATGGTTCCAATAGTTTCGGCTATTTTACTGACAACTCCCTTTTATTATCAGATGAACTGGGTAAAAGTGAATTTTGAGCATTCAGTAATTAGTTAGGCAAAACTTCCGAATTAAGGCCCAACACACTCTGCAAAAATGTCTCACTGTCAACACCCAAGTCCTGTGTGTCAATAAGTGATTAAACTAATGATTCATGCTCAGTACAGAGAGAGCAGAGCGGTGATGGTATTCCCCACAGATCTGGGTCCAATACTGTGCTTTGAAGGTTCTCTGGTGCAAGTCAGTGGGCATCAAGGGGTTGGAGTGACACCTTGCACGGAGGAAGATGGTTGCGGTTGTCAGAGGCCGGGAACCTCAGCCCCCGGACATCACTGCAGAGTTGCTCAGCGCAGAGTCCTGGACCCAGCTGCTTCATCCTGTCATCTTCCTTCCATCAGTGTTAATATCCTGGGGTCACCACTGACCAGACACCGAACAAGACCATCTGCGAAGGTGCCGTGACCATCAGAGCAGGTCAGAGGCTGGGTATCCAGCTCCTGACAGCCCACAACCTTCCCGTGATCCACAGGTACATGTCAGGAGTGTGACGGAGCACTCTCCACTTGCCTGGATGACTGCAGCTCCAGAAGTTCGGCACCCTGACCATCCAAGACTAGCCGGCTTGTAAATCGGCATAACATGAAGCACCTTAACCATTCACTCCCTCCACCGCTGCCCCACTGCAGTGAGCACCTCCCTCCACCACCTCAAAAATGAGCTGGAATTACTCACCCCGGCCACTCCGGGGTGTCTCCCAAGTTAGTGACCACTACAGCCGACAATGACAATGGCAGCAGGAGCGATGGGAACACCATCCCCTCCGTGCCCCACTACAAGCTGACCTGGTCGTGTATCACCAGTCCTTCAGCACAGTTGGATCTAACTCCCAGGACTTCCCACCCAACAGGTGGCTCACGGGCAGCTAGGGATGGGTAATAAATGCTGCCCTGGGGACGAGGGGCACCGAAAGCAGCAGGTCCCAGCCTGCCCAGTGTCTGAGCTTCAGTGTCACTGTCTCCCCTTCACTCTGACTGGGGCAGGAGGGCTGTGGGTCCGGGGTAGTGAGCTGACCGATTCCCCTTGGTCCTACACTACATTGTAGCTTTGTGCATGACAGCAAAAGATATAGAGGCAGATTCGGCCCCTCCTGCCTGGTCTTCCATTCAATAAGGTTGTGGCTGATCTTTTACCTCCATACTGCTTCCTACACTAACCCTATATCCCTTGGTTTCCTCAACATCCACAGATCTGTTGATTCCTGTCCTGAATGTACTCAGTGACTGAGGAAGTCTGACGGAGATATTTAGAGTCATGGAGTTTGAAGACAGAGTAGAAAGAGAGAATAGTGGAGAGGTCAAGAACGAGAGGATGTCCAATAGGGGGATAGACAATCAGAGGAAATGTTTTACGCAGCGAGCGGTTGGGTCTGGAATGTGCTGCCGGGGAAGGGGTGGAGGCGGATACTGTTGTGGCGTTCAAAAGGAGCTGGATACGTATCTGAAAAGAAAGCATTTACAGGACAATGGGGAGAGGCGAGAAGATTGGGACAAGTTAGATTGCTCTACATGGAGCCAGTACAGACTTGATGGGCCAAGTGGCCTTTGAACCATTCTGTGATTGTGATTCAGTGCCTCGGATTCAGTTGAGAGTGACCAAAGTTGATCCAAGTCGTTTGATCCGAGTCCCGCCGTGATTGTACCTTGGGATTTGGATCTGGGGGTTCACAGTGGCTTTGTCTGGGTGAGACGGTATGAGTATAGCAGGTGGCGTTGGCGCGGTGCTGCGGCGAGTGGAGCTACTACTTCGCTGCTCCGACAACCAGGTTCGATCCCCGCTTCTGGTGCTGTCTGTGTGGAGTCTGCATGTTCTGTGACTGAGGGTTTCCTCCAGATGCCCTGGTTTCCCTTCCACACCCCAAAGCTGTGCAGGTTGATAGGTTAATTGGCTGCTACGGAACACATGAACACAAACTAAAGTCACCTTTGGTCATTTTCAACTAAATGCAAGCAACCAGGCAGAAGGCCACTTGGCCCCTCTAGCCTGTCCCGCCGTGCAATATGATCATGGCTGATCTACTCCTCCTCTGTGCCAGAGCCCTCAATCCCCCAATCTTTCACAAATGTATCTACTGCCACTTCAAGTACTTCTAATGATCCGGCCTCCACAACTCTCTGAGGAGGAGAATTCCAGAGATTCACCACGCTTTCTGAGAAGATATTTCCATCGACCTCAGTTTTTAAAGACTGGCCCCTTATGTTGAAACGATGTCTTCTTGTTCAAGACTTTCCCACTAGTGAAAACATCTTGACATCTACCTTGTGTTTCAATAAGATCACCCCTCATTCTTCTAAACTCTGAAGAATACAGACCCAACCTGTTTAACCTTTCTTCATAGGACTATCCTCTCATCCCAGGAATTATCCTGGTGAATGTCTTTAGGACTTGTCTTCAATGTTACTTTATCTTTTCTTATGCAAGGAGACCAAAATTGTGCACAGTGCCCCATGTGTGGCCCTGTTCAATTGTAACAAAGTTGTAATAAATTGCCACCAGTGTGGTGGTGAGGGGTAGAATCTGGGAGGAGTTGGTGGGAATGTGGAGAGAATAAAATGGGAGTAGAATAGGATTAGTGTGGATGGGTGTTTGATGGTTGGCACGGAGTCAGGGGGCTGAAGGACCTATTTGTGTGCTGTATCTCTCTATGTCAATGAGATGCTCTGTGTGCACTAACCAAATGCACCTCACCTGCTGGGCACAGCCAGCTTGGTGTTGCGCCCTTGGACAGTTCAGGTTTAATTAAATTGTTCTTTAGTGAAAGGGGACCAGCAAGTTCTCAACACAAGTCGAATACTTTCTGCTGAGGTCTCGGTGCCTATACAATGCAGCACTGATCCTGTACATCAGCCAGCAGGGAACCAGCCCTCGATCAACATTGTCTCCACACAAGCCCACTTGCCTCTCCTTGCCCACAGCGTCAGTTTGTGTGGGATCTGGAACTGGAAGCCCACCACTTGCAGCTTTGCCTTTGCTTCCCTCTGTAGCCGATGGAAGATTTCTTGCTGTTGCAAAGCCCTGTGTTGGGGGTGGGGGTGGGGGTGGGGGGGACACTGTTTATACATTCTGTGACACTCTGCCAAGCCTGTCTGGCAACTAGCCTCCTCCGTTGCTGCCGTTTCCAGGGCGACCACAGCAAGGGCTGCAGATTGTGCCAGTCTGACAGTCGACACAGACAGCCTGGCCGATCGAGCGACTGGCAAACACTGCGGGCTGGCAGGGAGTCTGGTGCTGGGGGCTTCCTCATCTCCAATAACGTCCAGCTGTCTCACGCACTGCATTATATATCCAGGTTACAGGTCTCCCCTAGTATTATGTATCCATGTTACAGGACTCCCCTAGTATTAAGTATCCAGACTACTGGGCTCCTCTAGTACGACTGAGATACAAGAGACTGCAGATGTTAGAATCGGGAGCAACACACAAAGCGCTGGAGGGACTTGGCAGATCGAGGGGCATCTATGGAGGGAAATGGACAGTCGACATTTCGGGTCGAGACCCTTTACCTGGACTGAACCCACTCTCTCCTCCCCCACCTGCCTATCATGCCCCTCCCTCACCTGGATCCACCTATCGCTTGCCAGCTCTCGCTCCAGCCCTTTCTACCACCTCGTTATACTGGCTATCCCCCCTATCCTTCAGACTAAGAGTTGACAGGACTTTGACAAGGTCCCGCATGGTAGGCTGGTCCGGAAGGTTAGATCCCATGGGATCCAGGCTGCGTTGTACCTGTACCTCACCACACCTGTGCACATGACAATAAACTCCACTTGACTTGCCTTAAGCCAAATGGATACAAAATTGGCCTGGTTGTAGGAGCAGAGGGTAGTAGTGGGGGGCTGTTTTTCAGATTGGAGGGCTGTGGTGTGCTGCAGGGATGGGTGCTGGGTCCTCTGCTGTTAGTACAGCACAGGAACAGGCCATTCAGCCCACCATGTCTGTGCCGACCTTTTTGTCCATCCACACGAGTCCCATTTGCCCACATGAGGTTGGTATCCTTCTGTGCCTTGCCTGCTAGTGTCAGTCTAAAACGCAGTGATTGTATCGGACTCCGCCACCTCCTCTGGCTGTGTGTTCCAGATACCAGCCAAAGGCGGACAGTAGTGCGGCTAGTGGAGCCACTGCATCACAGCACCAGTTCGATCCTGACCTCCGGTGCTGTCTGCGTGGAGTTTGCACCTTCTCCCTGGGACCGCATGGGTTTCCTCCTACATCCCAAACACGTGCAGGCTGGGAGGTCAATTGACCGCTGTAAATTGCCCCTAGTGTGTAGGTGAGGGGAAGAAACTGGAGGGGGTTGATGAGAATGTGGGGAGTGTAGGATGAATGTAATTGGAAGGTTGATGGCTAGCATGGACCAGTTGGGAACAAAGGGCCTGTTTACATGCTGTATGGACTCTAAAAGCTTACCTCTCAGATCCCCTTTAAAATTCACCTCTCACCCATACCTCGTTGCTTTTGATAGCCCTGCTGTCAGAAAAAGATTTTGATTACCTACCCTATCTGCACCTCTCATAATCTTGTATACCTCCATCGGCTCGTCCCTCAGTCTCCTTCACCCTGGGAAACAAGCCCACCCTATCCAATCTCTCCCCTTAACTGAAGTTGTCCAATCCAGGCACCATTCTGGTGAATGTCCTCTGCACCCTCCCCATGCAATCACACTCATTCTCCAGTGTAGTGACCAGAATGCCACACAATACTCCAAATGCAACCTAACCAGTGTTTTGTCAAGTTGCAACATAACATCTATGCCCCCACCTATGCCATACGCCTTCCTCACCATCCTATAGACCTGTGTAGCCACGTTCAGGACATAATGGACCTGGTCTCTAAGGCCTCTCTGTTCATTAACATGCCTTAGTGCCCTACCATTTACGGTCCATGTCCTGCTCCTACTTGAGCTATAACATAGAAAGCCATGGACACAAGCTTACCAGTGACACAAATAGTAGGCAGCACAGTTTGCAGTACGGATGGAAGCAGGTATGAATAGATTGAGTAAATGGACAAAACTATAACAAAGGGATTTGAGGTGTGCAAGTGTGAAGTGTCCACTTTGGACCTGGAAACTGTGGTGTACATCGCATTTGAAAAGGTAACAACCTAATGGGGCACTGAGTACTAGAGTCAGGAAGTCATGTTGCAGCTGTTTAAAACTTTGGTCAGGCCACACTCGGAGCATTGTGTGCAGTTCTGGTCAGCCCAATACAAGAAGGATGTGGAGGCTTTGGGGAGGGTGCCCCAGAGGTTCACCAGGACGCTGCCTGGATTAGAGGGTATGAGCTATAAGGAGAGGTTGGACACACTTGGGATGTTTTCTCTGGAGTGCTGGAGGCTGAGGGGAGACCTGATGGATGTTTTAAAAATTATGAGAGGCGTGGATAGGGTGACAGTTGGAATCGTTTTCCCAGGGTAGAAATGTCAAATACTCGAGGACATGCATTGAAGGGGAGAGAGGGAAAGTTTAAAGGAGACATATGGGGCAAGATTTTGTTTTTACACAGAGCGGTGGGTGCCTGGAATGTGCTGCCTGGGGTGTGGGTGGAAGCAGATACAATAGAGGTGTTTAAGAGGCTTTTAGATAGACACGTGAATCTGCAGGGGATGGAGGGATATGGATCATGTGCAGGCAGAAGAGATTTTGCTTACTTTGGCATCACGTTTGGCACAGACATTGTGGGCTGAAGTGCTGTATCGTTCTTCGTTCTAAAGGCAGGGAGGTCCAGGAGCTGGCGATTTGGGGAAGTGTATCAATCATTGGAATAGCACATTGAGTAAAAGAAATAATCAAATGCAATAAAACATTGGACTTGGCACCCAAGGTTAAAACTTATGCTGGTTAATCTACAGCTGGAGTACCATGCGTCTCTCTCGGATGGGTATAAAGATTCCTGGATTTCAAAGGTTAAGGGACAAGGAGCTGACAGGCGCTGGGATTGCATTTATTGCAATTCAGAAGGTGAAGAAGTGGTCTTATTTAAGCTTTGATGATACTTGGGAGAACAGAGGAGCTGGTGAAAGGTAATTTCTGCTGCTGAGGGAGTCTGACACTAGAGTCAATGCTCCAAATGTGGAGCCAGTTTCAGGCGTGAGGTTGGAAACACTTCGAACTGCAGAGAGTTCAAAATCTGGGAATCACTTGGTTTGTTCAGTCTCTGTGTAGATTAAAGATCCCCGTGATTATTGTATGACCCTTGGTATACTCACCTGTAATTCCCCAACTGTACCCTGCCCTCCATTCCCACTGCTGTTTGGGGCCTGTGTCCAATTCCCACCAGTGTCTTCTGCTCTTTGCTATTTCTTAGCTTCACCCAAACTCATTGCACTTCTTGATGTCCTGAGCTACAATCCTTCAGTCTGTACCCCACCCTTCAAAATCAGGGCTACCCCAACCCCTCTTCCATTTCTCAAAGTGTCCAGGCACAGATTCACACCAGCAGTTGGACTGAACCACAGGAATACTGCCAGATGATTGGAGGGTGGCAAATGTTGTTCCTTTGTTTAAGAAAGGGAGTAGGGATAACCCTGGGAATTACAGACCAGTGAGTCTTACGTCAGTGGTGGGCAAATTACTGGAGAAGATTCTTAGAGACAGGATTTATGGGCATTTGGAGAAGCATAGCCTGATTAGGGACAGTCAGCATGGCTTTGTGAGGGGCAGGTCGTACCTCACGAGCCTGATTGAATTCTGAGGATGTGACAAAGCACGTTGATGAAGGTAGAGCAGTGGATGTGGTGTACATGGATTTTAGTAAGGCGCTTGATAAGGTTCCTCATGGAAGGCTCATTCAGCAAGTCAGGAGGCATGGGATCCAGGGAAACCTGGCTGTGTGGATTCAGAATTGGCTCGCCCATGGAAGGCAGAGGGTGGTGGTAGATGGAGCATATTCTGCCTGGAGGTCGGTGACCAGTGGTGTTCCGCAGGGATCTGTTCTGGGACCCCTGCTCTTTGTGATTTTTATAAATGACTTGGTTGAGGAGGTGGAAGGGTGGGTTAGTAAGTTTGCAGATGATATGACAGCTGGTGGTATTGTGGATAGTGTAGTAGTTTGCTGTAGGTTACAACAGGACATTGATAGGATGCAGAGCTGGGCTGAGAAGTGGCAGATGGAGTTCAACCTGGATAAGTGTGAAGTGATTCACTTTGGAAGGTTGAATTTTAAGGCAGAATACAAGGTTAATGGCAGGAGTCTTATCAGTGTGGAGGAACAGAGGGATCTTGGGGTCCACTTCCATAGATCCCTCAAGGTTGCTGCGCAGGTCGATGGGGTTGTTAAGAAGGCTTATGGTGTGTTGGTCTTCATTAGCCAGGGTATTGAGTTCAAGAGCCGTGAGGTGATGTTGCAGCTCTATAGACCTCTGGTTGGACCACACTTGAAGTATTGTGTTCAGTTCTGGTCGCCTTATTTTAGGAAGGATGTGGAAGATTTAGAGAGGGTGCAGAGGAGATTTAGCAGGATGCTGCCTGGACTGGAGAGCGTATCTTATGAGGATAGGTTGAGCAAGCTAGGGCTTTTCTCTTTGGAGAGAAGGAAGATGAGAAGTGACTTGATAGAGGTGTACAAGATGATAAGAGGCATAAACCGAGTGGACAGTCTGAGACTTTCCCAGGGTGAAAATGGCTAAGATGAGGGGACATAATTTTAAGGTGATTGGAGGAAAGTATAGGGGGATGTCAGGGTAAGTTTTTTTTCCACACAGAGAGTGGCGGGCGCGTGGAACGCACTGCTGGCAGAGGTTGTGGGGGCAGATACATTAGGGGCATTTAAGAGACTTTTAGATAGCCACATGAATGATAGAGAAATGGAGGGCTATGTGGGAGGGAAGGGTTAGATAGATCTTAGAGCAGGATAAAATGTCAGCACAACATCGTGGGCTGAAGGGCCTGTACTGTGCTGTAGTGTTCTATGTTCTAACCATTGAGAGAATGTTGTGAGTGGTTTTCAGGAGGAGAGAACGCCTAGATGAAGTTATGTTAAAATATTGCAGAAAATATCCCCAATTATTTGATACTTAAATAAACATGCTGCCCGGTATGGGAGCAAACTGTTCTCCACACACACACTCATCAGGAACTGTAACTTTTACAGATCATTGAAAACTCTACCAGCTTCAGGCCATCTCCAGAGTGAGGCAGGAGGCCCAGGTACAAACCATATCTCACATACACAATGTGCAATGACACAGACAAACGTTGAAGCTGACAGAAAAGGGGACAACATTGTTCAGCTCCAAGGCACCGTCACTGGTGCTGCGTTGTTCCAGGTCGCTGACACCGACAGCACGCTGCCGCACTTCGGAAATGTGTGTGGACAGCACACCCCCTGCAGAGTGGCTCATCACACCATCAACATTACAGCAGAGCAGTCCCACATCATCCAAACCACATTTCTACTATACAACTCACGGAGGCCACAGTGCGCTAGAACCACACCGCACTGTCTCATGTCGACACACACCCTGTGGTGTGGTGACATGTCAGTCCCTCCCCAAGAGTGGACCACATCCCTCCCCAGGAGCGGACCACACTATTCTCTCTGTGGTGATAATGGGTCACGTCACTCGCTGTTGAGTCCGTAAGTCAATGGAAAGTTACGTCTGTAACCCAAGGTGAAAGACCTTTAAACCTTGAATGAATTTGAGTTTCTTACGGTGAAAGCCTGTGGAAAATATCTTCTTTAGTCCTTTCCTGCACCTTATGAGATTCAATTGTTTGCAAGTCTCCCACGGCAACACCCTCACCGCTTCCGAATGAAACTTGCTGATGGATTCTGCATGTGAAGAATGTGCTCTGGGACTGGAAGCTGGGCAGGGAGGTGAGAGTTTGAGAAATGACAAGTCTTGAGAGCGAACAATCTGCCGGTGGAACTGAGTGTTCAGGCAGCAGCTGTGGAGGGACAGAGTCGGTCGTGTTTCGGGTCGAGACCCCGCACCAGGGCTGAGAGTGCGGAGAGAAGAAAGCCGGCATATAAAAGGTCGGGGTGGTGGGTGCCTGGCTGGAACCAGGTGAGGTGGGGGATGATGGTAGATGGGGGGGGATGGAGTTTAGAGACAGTGGGTGTAAGGTGATGTGGCACCAGATAAGAGAGAGCTGATGGGTCGAGGGAGAAGAAAGCCCGGGGGTAGGTATGTGGTGACGGGCAGATAGAACCAGGTGGGAGAGGAGCACAGAAAGTGAACAAAGGGCTGGAGAGCCGGGGTGGACCAGTGGGATAGGAAAGGAACACAGGGAAGTGGGTTACCTGAAACTGGAAAATTCATGGCTCCTACCACTGGGCTTGCAGACTGCCCCAGATGGAATACGAGGTGTTGTTCCTCTGGTTTGTGTCTGGCCCCACCCTGGCTGTGGAGAAGGCCAAGGACGGACAGAGTCATGTGGCAAAAGGAGTTAAACAGACATACTCAAGGAAGCTCAGGATGACCGGTGTAGACAGAACACAGGTGGTCTATGCTCAACAAGTCTGCGCTTGGTCTTGCCGATGTACGGGAGGCTACATCACGAGCACCGAGTGCTGTAGACGAGGTTGGAGGAGGTGCAGGTGAATCTCTGCCTCACCTGGAAGGGCTGTTTCAGTCCCTGGATGGTGGGGAGGGAGCCGCTGAGGGGACATGTTGCACCACCATTTCCGGGGAAAGTACCTGGGGATGGAGAGGGATGAATGAACCAGGGAGTCATAGAGTGTGGTCCTTGTGGAAGGCAGACAGGGTGGGGGCAGAGGGGAAGGTGTGGCTGCTGCTGGGATCCTGTCGTAGCTGGAGGCAATGATGAAGGATGAGGTGCTGGATGCAGAGGCTCAGAGGGTGAAAGGTGAGGAC
Source organism: Pristis pectinata (assembly GCF_009764475.1). NCBI lineage: Eukaryota > Metazoa > Chordata > Chondrichthyes > Rhinopristiformes > Pristidae > Pristis > Pristis pectinata. Next base: position 2,077,528 of record NC_067428.1, read on the forward strand.
TGAGGAACCCCACCTCTGTTCTGTCTGGGGGGGGGGGGGCAGAGCAGATGTCTGGGAAATGGAGGAAACGTGTGTGAGGTCTCCGTCAACTACAGTCGAGGGGAAGCCACATTTTCTGTAGAAGTTTGATATTTCAGAAGTCCTGGAACGGAGGGCCTCATCTTGAGGGCAGATACGGCGGAGTGAGAGAAACTGAGAAAGGGATGGTGTCCCTACAGAAGGCAGGGTGGCAGGAGGTGTGGCCGAGGTAGCTGTGCACAGGCTTCGAGGGTGATGTAGCGAGAAAAATGAACAGAAAATGGGAAATCCAACACACTGAAACTCTGCCTCGATGACCACACGATCCAGGGTGTTAGATCTTAACTGTTGGGTAGAATGGGCTTTGGCCAGTTGCCCAGAGAGATCCAATCCACCCTCTGCTCCCTCGACTCTGCCCAAAACAGAAGGAAGTTACGCTGTGGTCACAGTGGCCCGGAGCATTTCACAAATAGCACAGTGCTTTTGAAATTCATCACCTCTCTAATCGTGAAAACAGTGGTCACTCTACACAGCAAGATTCCATAAACAGACCTTGACCAGATAACATGTTTATTTCAGTGATCTTTAGCTGAGCGATAAATATTGGCCAAATATTTGAGAGAATTCCTTTGGCTTTCTTTGACCTTAGTGACATGGGATTCAAAGTGAACGGGAGCCTTGGTTTGACATCTCTTCCGAAAGCTGCAGCCCGCCCACAGAGTCAGCTCGGACCCTGTGCCAAGGGCCGGGCCCCTGGAGTGTGCCGTGAGCCCACAGGCTCACAAGATCAGAGGGGTGAGGGGACCAGCAGCCGAGCAGTGACACGCAGCACCAGAGGGCGATGCTTCAAAACCTGGTTCCCTGAGGAGATCTGCAATGTTCAGAAGCGACTGATACAGTTCCTGGGAAATCCACTGTCAGGAAGTTGGGCAGGAATCAGGGAAGTCCAGTGTTCAAGTTCGTGTGCTTTACCCATCCGCCAACCGGTGACTCACTCTACTGGTCGCCCTTCCTCCTTGTCTGTTCGTTCTGACACTTCACGAACGTCGCCTCTTGGGCAGGCCGCACCTTCACCGAGGCCGAGTCTTTTGCGCAGAACACTATCCTGCCGTTAAACAAAGGGAAAACTCAGTCACCGGCTGATGCGGCAGAGGGAGGGCTGACTATCATCAGATGTAGGCAGACATTACAAAGTCGTACAGGGTCTTCAGCCCATCGAATCCATGCTGACCAGCTACCCCCAGTTACACTAACCCTACACTGATCCCATTGTATTCTGCCCACATTCCCATCAATTGCCTTAGATGCTACCCTTCACCTACACACCCGAGGCAAGTTACCAATTGATCTACTAACCAGGATGTGGGAGGGAACCAGAGTACCTGGGGGAAACCCACGCAGTCACGGGGAGAACGTGCAAACTCCACAAAGACAGCACCCGAGGTCAGGATTGAACGCTGGTCACTGGAGCCGAGGCAGCAGCACTCACTCCAACACCACCGGACCATCGTCAGCCGAGAAGCCCCCCCCCCCACCCCGCTCCACAGCTCTCGGTTCCCATAAAGCCATCACTAGTTGTGACCAGAACGGAGCACGGAGATTGCTGGCTCTTCTGCAAAGCCACAGTGTTGATAAGATGTCGACGAGCTCTTTGCGTTTATACTGACCAGGAGACTGCAGGTGCCGGGATCTGCACCAACACACAGTCCACTGGAGGAACTCAGTGGGTCGAGCAGCGTCTGTTGGGGAGGGGGGGGGGGTGGGGGGGAAGAGGAACTGTCCACGTTTTGAGTCGAAACCCCGCATCAGCGCTGGGGACTTTGAAATTAGTGACAGGACTTATTGCACCGCTGGAAAGGATGTCTCGCAATGAGGAAGGGACTCAAAGCCCATTTGTGTTTCTGGCATCACCCTGCCCCCCTCACCCTGCCCCCCTCACCCTGCCCCCCCACCCTGCCCCCTCACCCTGCCCCCCTCACCCTGCCCCCTCTCACCCTGCCCCCCTCACCCTGCCCCCTCTCACCCTGCCCCCTCTCACCCTGCCCCCTCACCCTGCCCCCCGTCACCCTGCCCCCCCTCACCCTGCCCCCTCACCCTGCCCCCTCTCACCCTGCCCCCTCACCCTGCCCCCTGTCACCCTGCCCCCCCACCCTGCCCCCTCAACCACACTGGTCCACCTGCTGCATTAATTCGTGCCAGTTGTGTTGCAGTGGGGCAGACTGAGCACCTTCTTTACCTCAACCGGCAGTAGATGGTGGGAGGGAACTGGAGCAGGCGTGTCCTGTGAAGAATCTTAAATCATATTTGATTATCGGAAAGGGGAAGGGTAGGGAAGTTCGGGCCAGATGGGTGCAGTGGGTTTAAGGCGGGACCTGTAGAGTTGGAAATCCTACTCCTTGAAGATTGTCAGATGCAAGGAGTTTCCCCAGTGCTGTGGTCAGCCAGTGGGTGACACTCAGCGACACCAAGTGCAGTCACAGCTCTGTCTAACACGGCAGACACTGCCCTGCACACTGAAACGAATTGCAAGTGTAAGAGGCAAACCGTGACAACTGGTTACTGTGTTTAAATTATTACTATGGTCGATAGTTTTTTTTTAAATGAGGTGAAGACCAATTGTTTTCTCTCTGATTGAACCAACTCCTCCCGGTGAAGCACCTGGCCCTCCTCCAGCCCTGATCCGTCATTAACACATTTTTCCTCCTCTCCCTCTCTAACCGACTGAAGCCCCTGTGCCCCAGACCTACTTCCTCTGGGTCTCCCCTGCCTTCACTCGCATCCTCCTGATTTCCAGGTGGTTGGTGGTCTCCTCACGGCTGTCCCACAGTCTCCAGAGTGACCACGGGTTGGTGACCTTGCCCATGATGGTGGACCAGATGGACGAGGAGGTGTCCCACTTCAGCTTCACCATCAGCAGCTCTCCGATGTCCACCTCCGTGTGCAGTAGGAACGAGGTGGTGCTGTTGGGTGGAATTTCCGATCTGTGAGGAGCACAAAGTCATTCACATAACTCCGAGGCCATGGATAGAGAGGAACCAGGCAACAGCAAAGGTCCCCCATAGCACGGGAAACACCAAAGATCCAGGGGTATTTCCTGAATCCAGGATAAATCCCAGGATTCCAACATTTAACATGGTAAATAAAGAACTCTCATTTCACACTCTGACTCACAGCCAGAGCACATTTGAAGTGTCATCAATGCAGGAAACACAGTTGTCCCCACACAACACAACACTGATTGGAATAAATGTGACCAGGTCACCAGGGACAATCGCCCCCTGCTCTTCCAGCAGGGCCACAGGAGAGAGAATGGGACCTCGCGCAGAGGGTGGTCAGTATATGGAACGAGCTGCCTGAGGAAGTGGGTGAGGCAGGTACAACAGTATCATTTAAGAGGCACTTGGATAGGTCCATGAAGGGGTGGGGCTTGGAGGTATGTGGGCCAAACACAGGAAATTGGGACTAGGTGGGTAAACAAAGTTTGCACGGCACGGTAGTGTAGCAGTTAGCATAACGTTTTACTGCGCCAGTGACCCGGGTTCAATTCTGGTCGCTGTCTGTACGGAGTTTGTACGTTCTCCCTGTGTCTGTGTGGGTTTCCTCCATGTGCTCCGGTTTCCTCCCATATTCCAAAGACGTACGGGTTAGGAAGTTGTGGGCGTGCTATGTTGGTGCCGGAAGTGTGGCGACACTTGTGGGCTGCCCCCAGAACACTCGACGCAAAAGATGCATCTCACTGTGTGTTTCAATGTACCTGTGACTAATAAAGACGTCTTATCTTATGGCTCTCACAAGGCAATGTATTTCAGGAATGCAATAAGGGTAGGACATACACCGTGAACGGTAGGGCCTCACTGAAGAAGGACTGAGGAGGAGGGACCTTGCTGTACAAGTCCTGCAGGTAGCGGCACATAGACAGGGTGGTGAAGCAGACATATAGGATGCTTGTCTTCATTAAACAGCAGAAAGAATATTGCAGGGAGGTCTTGGTACAATTTTATAAAATGTTGGTTTCGGGCAGTCCTGGTCACCCCACTATAGGAGGGATGTGAGTGCACTGGAGAGGGTGCAGAGGAGGTTCACCGGGGTGCTGCCTGGGATGGAGGGTTTCAGTTATGAAGAGAGACTGGGTCTGTTTTCCTTGGAGTCGAGAGTGACCTGACAGAGGTACACAGAATCATGAGGGACATCGGTACAGTAGGTGGTGAGGAACTTCTCCCCATATCAGAGGTCATAGAGCCCAGAACCAGGCCCTTCGGCCCACCAGATCTATGCCAGCCTTTCTGCCCACCCACACTAATCCCGTGTATCCACATTAGGTCTGTGGTTCCTATTTGTCTGCCTAATGTCCCTTAATCATTGAGATTGTATCTGAGTCCACCATCTCCTCTGGCAGCGAGTTGCAGTTATGAATCATTCTCTGTGTAAAAAAAATGTACCCCTCCGATCCCCTTTCAAACCCTTCCCTCTCACCTTAAACCCACACCCTCTTGTTTTCGATACCCCTGACATGGGAAAAAGATTCAGATTACCTACCCTATCTCTGCCTGGTGTAAGACCAGAGAGTTACGAGGTTCAGAGGGGACCTGAGGAATAATTTTCTCACCCAGGAGGTGGTTGCAATCTGGAACACATGGCCTGGTGAGGTGGTGGAAGCAGAGACCCTCCCACCATTTGTAAAGCATCTGGATGAGTACCTGAACTGCAAAGGCTCTGGGCCAGGTGCTGGTAAATTTGATTGGTATAGATCGGACTTGATGGTTGGCAGAGACATGGTGGGCCAAAGGGCCTGTTTCTGTGCTGTGTGACCCTATGGCTCCACAAGGAAGGAAGTGTGGGAGTTATCGTGTGCACAGTGAGCCTGCCCCCAGCTGTATGACACCAGGACTCTGAACACTTTGTCTCTGGATCCTCAATGACGAGCTCCAGTGTAAAACCGAGTGGCGTTCAGCAGCCGGACTCTCAGGTCCCCCCCAGGACAACAATATCCAGCTGTCATTCCCACCACTTAATGATCCCGCTCCCCCTGCACGATGAAGCCGGAGACACTCACATTGGAATGGCAAGTCCTCCAGTTTTGTTCAGGGTTCCGTAGAGCGAGATGCGGAAGTTTGCAGCCGTCTCCGATTGATTGATTTTTCTGAAGAAATGTATCTTCAGCTGATAGTGGTAAACTGCGGGAGGAAAGTAAACACGTTTCTCAGCAGCCAGGAGTGTGTGCTGGATTGGACCATCCAGTCTGTGCCGGCTGGAGCTGGCTCCTGCTCCAAGCCTGGGCTCGGTCAAACTCTCCAGTGCAGAGAGACCGGGCCAAGGAATGTTGGAGCCTTTTGAAAGGGGCTCGGAGAGACGAATGGAGACACAACATGTGGAATCCGGGTCCCCTCTCCTCGCACTTCCCATTTCTCACCACCCCTCCCTTCTCTTCACCGTCCTTGCTTCTCAGACTCCACCACCCGCAGCCCTTTGCTGCCTCAACCCATCACCTCCCGCCTTCCATCGCCACCTCCACCTTCCCCTGACTCTGTCCGCTGATCACCCAGACCCACCCATCGCTTCACACTGCTTGACCCATCCCTCCTCCTTGACTTTTTATACCGGCTATCTCCCCTCTACCCTTCCAGTCCGCATGAAGGCTCACGACCCAAAACGCCAGCTCTCCACTTCCCACCACAGATGCTGCCCGACCCGCTGAGTCCCTCCGGCAGGCTGTATTTTGAGAGAGACCGATGGAACCGTGGCCTCGATCTTGTAGGAGTGGAAACAACGGGACGGTCAGGGGTTTGCAGGGTGGGGTCAGTACCCACCACCCTCACCCCTACCCAACACTGAGTGCATGCAATGAGGAGACCTGGGTGACGATGCTTGATGAGTTGAAGCCATGGGGGGACGGGGGGTTGGGGAGGGGGAGGGGGATGAGAGGAAGGGAGGAGGGCAGCGGAGGGGGAAGGAGGAAGGGGAGGGGATGGGAGGGGATGGGAGGGAGGGGGGAGGGGGAGGGGAGTGGTGGGGAGGAGTGGGGGGGAGAGGGAGGGGGATGGGAGGGAGGGGAAGGGGAGGGGGATGGAGGGGTATAGAGGGGGTTGGAGGGGGAGGGGAGGGGAGGGGGAGGGGAGGGCGAGGGGAGGGGAAGGGGAGGGGGAGGGGGGGAGGGGAGGGGGAGGGGAAGGGGAGGGGGAGGGGGGGAGGGGAGAGGAGGGGGAGGGGAGGGGGAGGGGAGGGGAGGGGGGGAGGGGAGGGGAGGGGGAGGGGAGGGGAGGGGAGGGGGAGGGGAAGGGGGAAGGGGAGGGGGGGGAGGGGGGGAGGGGAGGGGAGGGGAGGGGGAGGGGGAGGGGAAGGGGAGGGGGAGGGGGAAGGGAAGGGGGAAGGGAAGGGGAGGGGGAGGGGGGAGGGGAAGGAGGGGAGGGGGGGAGGGGAAGGAGGGGAGGGAGGGGAGGGGAAGGAGGGGAGGGCTGGGGGGATGGAGAGGGGTGGGTGTCCGAGCCGCTCACCTCTGAAGGGCATGTCGGCCGCTGTCTTCAGGTACATGCGGCCGCCCCTCTTGCTGCGGATCCTGCGGACGTCGTAGCCCAGGGTGTTACAGCGGTTCTTGCGGCAGCTCAGGCACATGCCGCGCTCGAAGGTCTCGGGGCTGGAGCAGCGGTAGGCCCGGCTGGGGTAGTCCGTGTTCAGCAGGGAGTCGATGAACAGGTGGATGGCCCGTTCGTGCTGGCACTTGATGGCGTCGGCCACCGCTGCAACATGGCGGAGGGCAACGTCAGGCCCCGCAGCGTGCACAGTCCGATCCCACCGCCCCGCAGCGTGCACAGTCCGATCCCACCGCCCCGCAGCGTGCACAGTCCGATCCCCCATCCTGGAGCGTGCACAGTACGATCCCACCAACCCGGAGTGTGCACAGTCCGATCCCACAACCCCAGAGCATGCGCAGTCCGATCCCACCACCTCAGAGCGTGCGCAGTCCGATCCCACCGCCCCGGAGCGCACACTGACCGATCCCCAGAGTGTGATCACTTAACCCCCCCACCCCCCCCCCCCCCCACCATGGGATCTCACCATCACCCCACCCTGAGCACACCTCTTTCGGCCCCCCTGCCCCGAGCCCACCCCCCCGGGCCCCACCCCCACCCTAAGCCCTGGGCCCACCCCCGGCCCTGAGCCTACCCCACTCAGCCCCCCACCGCCCTGGGCCCCCCCCTACAGGCCTCACCGTACACTCCCTGCGACCTCATGTTGCCGAGGACCCTGCTGAGGCTGCAGCCGGGCTGGAAGCTGCCCCCATTGGGGTAGATGTCCACATGCGCCACGGGCTGCTGGATGCCGATGCTGCGGCCCAGCGAGCCCCGGGTGAACGTGTGCAGGGCGTCAACGAAGGTGGCGTCATCCGGGGACAGGCGGTGGTGGGCCTCGGCCCCCTCGAATTCCGGCCCCGCTGGGTCCAGGCCTAGGAACAACACACACCGTTACTGGGGAAACTGGGCCCCACTCACCACCCACGGCTATGTGAGGGAGCTCCCTGGGGGTCACAGGGAGCTCCCCTGGGTGTCTGAGGGAGCTCCCCGGGGGTCACAGGGAGCTCCCCTGGGGGTCAGAGAGTGCACAGCCCCGGGGGTCAGTGAGGGAGCTCCCCTGAGGCCTGGGCATTCCCAGCTGGAAGTTGCCAGTGAGCGGTCGGGTCTGAGGTGCCCCTGAGAGCGGCCGCACACTCTGGACCCCCGGCAGGTCCCAGCTCCCCCCTCACCCCCAACATCTGTAGGCAGCCCAGCAGGGTCCTGAGGCAAAAGCCAGGACGTGGGATGGGTTGGGTCTCATTTCCCAGGGGCTGATGTCCCAGACCCATCAGCTGCCCTCACCTGTACCAGGTACCAACTCACAGCACCTCACTGCACATCCCAAACCCCCACTCGCACCCCGACTCCCCCCACAACACCCTGACCATCCCCTCACACCCGGACACCCCCCCATACCCCGACCCCCCATTCACACCCCAACCCCCTCCCAACCTGAACCCCCCTCACACCCCGCCATCCCCATCACACCCTGCCCCCCTCACACCCTGATCCCCCTCACACCCCGACCCCCTCACCCCAAAACCCCCTCACACCCTGATCCTCCTCACACCCCAACCCTCCTCACACCCCGAACCTCCTCACACCCCAAACCCCCCTCACACCCCAAACCCCCCTCACACCCCGACCCCCCCACACCTCGCCGTCCCCCTCACACCCCGACCCCCCCACACCCCGATGTCCCCCTCACATCCTGACCCCCACACACCCCAACCCCCCCACACTCCAAACACCCCTCACACCCCAACCCCCCCCACACACTGCCATCCCCCTCACATCCTGAACCCCCCTCACACCCCTATGTCCCCCTCACACTCTGCCCCCCAATACCCCGACCCCCCCACAACCCAACCCCCCATCAACCCTGAACCCCCCCACACACACATACACACACACACCTCACGCCGACCCTCTCACTCTCTGACCCCCCCCACTCTGACCCCCCTCACTCACCAGCCCACCTTACAGCCTTCCCCACAGCCATCCTCTCATCCTTGCCTTCTTCCTACTCACCCTCCTGTCATGCTGATCCCCTCCTCCCTCACTGAAAGTGAACCACCCAGACCCTCAGGGGAATGGCCCAGACCCCACCCGCTGCTCTCACCTGTGATCCTGCCAACTCTGGAGGCTCCGTAAGTTCCTGCAAACCCTGCGACGTGAGCTCCCAGACTATATCCCAACATGTGGATGTGCTCAGCTGGGAAGTTTAGTTCCTCCTACAGTAAGTAAATAAAAACCTCACTTCTGGGAAATTAGGCAATGTGCGTCTTTTATTCATTCCCAATTTATTCAATTAATTGAACTGAAATTCCCTTTTGGATACAATCTCATATAGTTCCAAGTCCAAAGCCTCTATTTAACCAGCAAACCTTCCGTACACAGCAAGGAGAGGCAATTCAACTCTTCCAAGTGTTTACATGGGAACAGGGGAGGTCATTCCATCCTTAGAGTCTGTCACGTAGGAACAGGGAACTCAGCTATGGGAAGGATTCATCACACTCTTGACTTGTGCCTTCCTTGTAGACGATGACAAGGCATTGGGGTGTCGGAGGTGAGTTCTTAGCCACAGGATACCCAGCTTCTGATCTGGTGTTGTGGCTGATATATTTATGTGGCTGGTTCATGTAAGGTTCTGGTCAATGATGACCCCTGGGAGGTTTATGGTGGGAGACTTGACAATATTAATAGCATTGAATGTCAAGGGTAGTTGGACACACCGCACAGGGAGCACTGAGTACAGTTTTAATCGCCCTGTTTTAGGAAAGACGTCATTAAACTGGAAAGAGTACAGAGATTTACAAGGACGCTGCCAGGACTTGAGGGATTGAGTTATGAGGAGAGGTTGGGCAGGCTAGGACTTTATTCCTTGGAACGTAGTAGAATGAGGGGTGACCTTATAGAGGTGTGCAAAATCCTGAGTGGTATGGATAGGGTAAACGCACATAGTCTTTTTTCCCAGGGAAGGGGAACTAAAAACTAAAGGGCACAGGTTTATGGTGAGTGGGGAAAGATTTAAAAGGGACTTGAGGGGCAACTTCTTCACGCAGAGGGTGGCGCATCCATGGAACGAGCTGCCAGGGGAAGGGGCTGAGGCAGGTACAGTAACAACACCTAAAAGACATTTGAATAAATACATGGATAGGAGGGGTTTGGCGGGGGATATGAGCCAAACGTGGGCCAATAGGACTGGTGTGGGACTAGCACTATGGTTGGCATGGAGGAGTTGGGCTAGGGAGCCGTCTCCGTGCTGTGTTGCTCCATGACAGATCCCTCTCCTTGGAGATGGTCACTGCCCGCCACTTGTGTGGCACATATACTACTTGGCCAGCAAGTCCCAAACTGGGCATTGGTGAGGAGCCCGAAAGGCAAAAAATCTGGCCGGTTAGGACGTGATCTGGTGTTGGACAGAAGTGTGCAGACTGCCCAACTGTTTTGCAGATACCAGGATTGTATCTGTGCTGGAACAGCTTGGCTAGATCTGGAGGGTAGGTCTTCAGTGCCACAGCTGGGATGTTGTCTGGTCCCTTGAAATAGTGATGAACTAGCAACACCAGGGTATTATAGATGGACCTATTTAGACAGGTTGGGTGCTGGTTTGGGCAGACCATGTGCTTTGATGAAGCAATTTATAGAAAGGAGGCCTGTTTCTATTCATGGACTCCCTGTGACATAGATCTCAAAATTGACAAAGACAACTTTCGCCCTGTGACTGTGTGGGTTTCCCCTGGGTGCTCCAGTTCCCTCCCACATCCCAAAGACGTACAGGTTGGTAAGTTAATTGACCGCTGTAAATCAGCACTGTGTGAGTGGTAGAATATGGGTGGGGGGGGTCGATGGGAAAGTGGGGAGAATAAGATGGGTAAGGGTGGGATGAGTATAAGTGGGTGGTTGATGGAGCGCAGGGACTGGGTGGGCTGAAGGGCCTGTTTCTGTGTGATATCTCCCTATGAATTACTTGGGGCATTTAGAGTCAAGCATTGAGAGCAAGATGAAAGAGCAGAACAGGTGTTCACAAGTAACACCCACCTCCAGCCACTCAATGAAGTGTGCGATGTCACGGCCAACCAGCTTGGTGTTCTCGGCAGCGACTGGGTAGTGCTGGTGAGCCCGGGTCAGCCAGTCTACCACAATGACGTTGGAGTCTCCCTCTCTCTCATACAAAGCCAGGACTAGCTTCGGAATCCAACTTTCAAACATACCAGTAACCTGCAATGTAAATATAAATAAAACAGAATCATTTGCTTGGTGTAGTTCACTAGATGAAAGGTCTCAAGATCTAAATAAAGCAAGGGAATGAGTCGGAGGGAGATGGATGTGCTGTGGGTGATACAAGGAGAGACTGTGTGTCAGATAAAGGCTTCCATTCCACTGGGATTATTTGGTGAGAGCAACAGTTGGACACAGCCAGTATCTGGGATTGGGGAACTATACCAGCATAGGACTGAGGGCAGCCCGGGCTCTTTAAAGTGTTGATATGGGATTGTCGGCATCATTTGAAGGAAGTGCTGATTGGTCATATATTTTTGCTGGGGCTGTGAATCCTGATTGTTGAGATTACTTGATGAGATTGTGCACACTGCGGCATTGAAATTATTGGACTGGTGTGTTGATATTGGATCGTTGGGAACTTTAGCAGGGAATATTGCTTTTGGATTGTGGTAACTGCTTGAAGGGAATGTCGATTATTGATAGTTTAATGTCTGACAAGAGTGTTGTTGAATTTTTGAGACTGGTTAAAATTATTGATCTGGATTGTAGGGACAGCCTGAAGATGTTGTTGATTTTAGATTAGTAAGTGTTTGAAGTGAACGTTGTATTGTTGACACTGTTTAATGTGAAGTTCAAATGCATGCTGAATTTGAGTTGTTAAGTTTTTAAAGGGGATTTTGAAATCTTTTTTTCAGATTGTTTTATGGGAATGTTACTTATGGATTTTGGGCCTGTTTGAAGGGAGAATTGATACTGGATTGTTGACTTTGTTGGAAGTGAACATTGAGAGAATATTGTTGAGATAGCTGGGAGTGCAGGGAGAGTTGTGTTTGTAGTTTGTAGGAGGCCAATGTTTTTGGATTTTCAAAACATTGGTCTTGGATCGCTGGCATCAAATGAAGGACAATTTTTGATTTATTCAATTTTCAGATGTTTGCATCTCTGAGGATTATTGACCCTCCCTAATTGCCCTTGAGAAGATGGGAGCGAGCTGCCTCTTGAACTGCTGCAGTTGTTCTGGTGAACTTGCTTCCATAATGGTTCCGGGCAAGAAGTTTCACGATGGAGACCCAGTGATCTGCTTCCAAGTCAGGAGGATGTGTGACTTGGAGGGGAACCTGCAAGCGGTGTTCACATGTGCCTGCTACCCTTGTCCTTCTTGGGGATTGAGGTCATGGCTTGGGGTGCTGCTGTCTCGGTAGCCTGGGTGAGGAACTGCAGTGCACTCTGTAGATGATACGCACTGCAGTCACTGGGCATCAGTGGAGGAGGAAATGAAGGTCTGGTTGATGGGTGCAACTCAGGTGGGCCACCTCGTGCTGGGTGGTTCTTGGAGCCATGATCATCCAGGCAAGTGCAGAGTATTCTATCACATTACTAACATGCCTTGTGGATGTGGGAAAGCCTTTTCAACACACCCTCCGACAGCTTTTAAACAATCGCCTTGGTACTTACATGGCTGGCTTAGTTGAGCCTCTGATCAATGAAGACCTTCAGGATGTTGATGGTGGGAGATTTGTCAATCCTAATTCCAGTAAATTGTTCAAAGTTACATGGTTAGACCTCTCCTTGTTGGAGATGGTCACCGCCTGCCCCTTTTGTGGTGGCAATGACACTTGTCACTTATCAGCCCCAGCCTGAACGTGGCCTAAATCCTGCTGCATGTGGGCAGGAGCTGCTTCGTTTGCTGAGGAGTTGTGAATGGGATTGAACGTTGTGCAATCCTTAGCGAAAATCCCAACCATTGCCGCCTCTTCTTGTTATCGTCTCTGTGTCACGCTGCTGGTCATCCTTTGCATCAACTCGACAAACAGTCCAGGCATTGCTTGTTAACATCACTACTGCTGCTTGTTGACATCACTGGAAAACACCACTGGTTAACACCGCTGAACACGGTTAGGCCGAGGACATTGCCCTGAGGAATCCCCGTAGCTGGGCTGGGATGGGATGATTAGCCTTCAATAACAAGAACCATCTTCCTCCATGTGAGGTCTGATTCCAACCACTGGAGTGTTCTCCCCTTAATGCCCATTGACACCAGCTTTACCAGGGCTCCTTGATGTCACACTCGGTCAGATGCTGCCTTGACACCAAGGGTGGTCACGGTCACCTCAACTCTGGAACTCAGTTCTTTGGTCCATTTTAGGACCAAAACAGTGAGTTCTGGAGTGGAATAACTGGGTGTTGATAGGATGGTTATATTGAAGAACAAGTGCCATTAGGGAGCATTGTCGCAAACAGCTTCCATTACTCAGCCGATGGTTCAGAGCAGACTGATTAGGCAGAAACCGGCAAGGCTGGATGTGCCTTGCACTTTGTGGATGGGACATAGCTGGGTGATTTTCCACATTGTCACTAGATGCCAGCGTTGTAACTGCACTGGCACAGCTTCACTGGAGTACAGATCTTCAGTGCTATATCTGGGATGTTATCTGGTCCTGCAGTCTTTCACGTATCTCTGCTCCATTTCTCAATATTATGCATTGTGAAGAGTGAATCAAATTAGCTGGAGGTGGTTCCTGTGACATTTGTGATCTCGGGAGGGAGCTGAGATGGATGTCCCAGCTGCAGATGGTTTGGCCTTGCCTGGACCCCGCCATTTTGAGGATTGTCGATATTGGACGTCTGAAATTGTTTGCAGTGAGGATTGATTTGGACTGTTGGAACTGTGTCAATAGCTATTTGCCCTGCCAATTCTGCAATGATTGTTGTGAGTTCTTTCAGGTTCATTTCAATCACAAGCACTGCAGCCTAACTGGCAGGCACGAGCAATGTAAGTTTGTAAGGATTTACAGCAATCAACAGAGGGCAGAAATAAATGTTTGTTTAATTTATCCATTTGTTGGAACTTACCGTCCACCCATGGATGACTAGGAACGTCCTCGCGGTTTGGTTGAAGCTGCATTCTGAGAAGCTTTCCAACTGGCCAGGGATAAGGTAACAGGAATCGGCCTCTGGATCCAAGGCATTTCGGAGAGAGAACTTGGTCACGATGTTGCTGAAGTCCTTTTTTGTCTGAGGAGCTGTGTAAAGTTAAGACCAACTATGAATGGCGCGCACCCAACATCTAGTGCTGAAGACACACTGAGAGACACACTGAAGGAATCAGACGTTGGCCACTCAGCCCTTGAACAATATAAGCATGCTTGAGCAGATCCCTGCCTCAGCTCCACATTCCCCCTAACATCAGCTCCCCTTCAGACAACAAATTCATTGCAGAATGGAGTGATGTCAGAAGTTAGACGGAAATATTCAGCAAAGGGGAACAGATTCTCGGAGGTGGGATACATGGATAAACGCAACTGCAACAATACTGCAGGGCAGGAGGGTGAGAAGTTCAAGGGAGATGTCAGAGGGAGGTTTTTCACCCAGAGAGTGGTTGGTGCATGGAATGTGCTGCCTGGGGTGGTGGTGGAGGCTGATACGTTGGTCGAGTTCAAGAGATTGTTAGATAAGCACATGAGGAATTTAAAATAGAGGGACATGTGGGAGGAAGGGGTTGGATAGTCTTTGGCGTGGTTTAAAGGTCGGCACAACATTGTGGGCCGAAGGGCCTGTATTGTGCTGTGCTGTTCTATGGTTCTATGGAGATAGACGATGAAATGTGGAAGGTGAACAAGAACTGGTCATGGGAAGAAGGTGAAGATTATGATTGTTCAAATGAAACAGATATGAGGCAAAATTACTTCCTACACAAGCAAACACTAACATAAAGAATGTAAAAAATGCTGGCACTGCCTATGACTATTATGATCAAACACTGCAGGCAGAGGTTATTGCCACCAATATAAAACACTACACACTGCTTATCCTTTCTAGAGGGCACTGCCGACACTGTTTGTCATTATCTCCATAAAACACTGCCGCCTCTTCTTGTTATCATCTCTGTGTCACGCTGCTGGTCATCCTTTGCATCATCTCGACAAACAGTCCAGGCATTGCTTGTTAACATCACTACTGCTGCTTGTTGACATCGCTGGAAAACACCGCTGGTTACAGTCTGCCAGGAACTCCTTGGCATCATCCGGATGAAACACTGCAGGCAGTGGTTGCTAACATCTCTATAAAATGGCACTGTTATCACTCAGTGTCACACTGCAGGAACTCCTGGGCATCAGCTCAATAAAACTCCGCATGCACTGCTTGTAATCAATCTGATAAAACGCTTCTGTTTCCACCTGTTACCATCTGTTTAAAGCACTGCAGACACTTCTATAAAACACTCCAGACACAGCCTGGTATCATCTCTATAAAGCACTGCTATCACTGTGTGTTACGCTGCGGGCAGTCCTTGGTATCATCTCAATATATCACTGCAGGCAGTGCTCATTACTGCTGGTATAATGCAGGCACTGCTTGTTATCCTCGCTATAAAACACTGAATGTTATCTCCGTAAAACACTGCAGGCACTTTGTGCTACCATCGCTGTAGAGCATTGCAGGCACTGGTTGTTACAATCAATTTAAACACTACAGGCAACGTTTCGTACCATCTGCATGAAACACTGCAGCCACTGCTTTTGATCATCTCTGTAAAATGCTGCAGGCACTGTGTGTTACCAACTGTAGAATGCACTGCAGACACTGCTTGTTGCCGTCACTATAAACATTACAGGCAGTGCCTGTTATCCTCTTGATAAAATACTGCAGGCACTGTGTGTTCCTAAAGCACCACAGACGCTGCTTGTTATCATTCTCACACCACAGGAACTCCTTGACATAACCTCGATAAAACGCTTCTCGTTCCTATCTCTACACGGTATACACTGCTTGTGATCATCTGCATTGAACACGGCAGGCACAGGAAACACTGCCAGCACTGGTCGTTGTCTACAAACAACAATGCCGTCTCTGTGGGCTGTTGTGTTTATAGAGTTGCACAGGCATGTTTGGTTATTATTCTTTCCCTAAAATGTTGCTGAATCTCAGTTTTCCCATTCAGAAACTTTTGGCTACGAAGACCTTGACTCCACGCTTGGGCTCAGTGTTTTCTCTGTAAAATACATGGCAGCTTTCAGAGTTGCCATTCCTCCTTTATTCACACTGCTGTGATGTGAATTTGATGTGCACGTATTCATGGTAGAAGCCTGTGCTGGTCAGACATTCAAAGCACAGATCTGTGCCGGGTAACAGACAGAAGGACTCCCTCCCGATACAACAACCACTTTATAAAATGCAGGATAATGTTCTGTATTCACCAGGTCAGGCTTTTCTCAGCGGCGTTCCCTCAAATTCCACTGAAGTACTCAAATGTTCTCAGTTCTCAGAGAACAGCTTTACATCTGCAGACGCCCCCTTTCATCCAACCTTCTCCCTGCCGTTAGACTTATCGTTGCATTGGTTTCTTAGTGGCATCCAACGGTGTCACCTGCTGCAGGGTACCAGCCTCTGACCTGCCCTTGCAGCCACGGTTTATGTGTCTGAAATAAAAACAGAAAATACTGGAAGCGCGCTTCATGTTCAACCTGAAATGTTAACTAACCCTCCCCACAAACACTGCCTGACGCGTTAAGTGTTTCAAGCATCTTCTGTTTTGATTTCAGGTTTACAGGATTTGCGGTTTTTTTATGTGGCTCGTCCAGTTGAGTTTCTGGTTGATGGCGACCCTGGGATGTTGCTGGTGGGGACTCGGTGATGGTGATACCAATGTCGAGGGAGATAATTGGACTCTTCATCGAGATTGCCACTCTCTGGCACTTCTGTGCTGCAATTGTTACTTGCCGCTTATCAGGCCATGCCTGAATGTTGCCCAGGTCTTGATGTGTGCAGGCATGGGCTGCCTCAAATGGAATCGAACATTGTGCAATTGTCAGTGAACATCCCCACACCAGACCTTATGGTGGAAGGAAGGTCGCTGATGGTTGGGCCCAGGACACTGCCCTCTCCTGCAGAGATGTCCTGGAGCTGGAGTGAATGACGTCCAACAGCCACAACCATCTTCATTTGTGTGAATTGACTTCCGTTTTACCAGGGTTCATAGCACACTCAGTCTGATATCAAGAGCAGTCACTCTCACCTCATCTCTGGGATTCAGTAACTGGACCCGTGTTTGGACCAAGACTGTGTTGAGGTCTGGCATCGTGTGGTCTTGGCAAAAGCAAACTGGACATCGGTGATTAGGTTACTGCTGTTTGTTAGCACTGTCAATGACAGCTCTGTCATCTTCCTCATGACTGAGAGCAGACTGAATGTACAGGGATTCATCCTGCTCTTGGCGAACACAAGTTCTGAAGAAAGGGGAGCAGGAGTAGGCCACTCGGCCCCACAAATCAATGTGATCATGGCTGATCTGCCCCATGCCTCACCTGCTCTCCTCTGCCAGTTCCCATAGCCCCGAATTCCCTCAGAATGTATCTACCTCCCCTTCAAATACTTCCAGTGATCCAGCTCCCATATCCCTCTGGAGCAGAAAGTTCCAGAGATTCACCATGAGAAGGAATTTCTACGCATCTGTTTTAAATAACTGCCCCTTGTAACTCTGTCCCCTTGTTTGAGACTCTCCCGCTAGGGGGATCATCTCGATATCTATCTCTCATGCCCCCTCAGGATCTTGTATGTTCTAGCAAGATCACCCTTCAATCTTCTAAACTCCTCCAAGAAGTTTAGCTTTTTTTTAGCCAGTCATGATGGGACAACTCTCTCACCTTAGGAATTGGTCTAAGGAATCTCCTCTGGATGCTCTCCAATGCTAACATATCCCTTTTTGAACAAGGGGACCAACCCTGTACTCCAGGTGTGACCTCTCTAACACCCTGTACAATTGAAACAATGCTCCTTTAATCTTAACCTCAATAAAGGCCAATAAGCCACTGTCCTTCTTAATCACTTCCTGCAATTGGCAGATAACTTTTAGCAATTCAAGCACGACAACGCCCAGATACCACTGTACTTTGTTTATCTGCAACCTTTCTCCACACAGATAACAGTCTGCCTTCAGATTCCTCTTTCCAAAGTGCATGACTTTACACTTTTCTACATTAAGCGCCATTTTCTAAGTTTCTGCCCACAAGTTAACCAATCTCTATTCTGTTGCAGAGACTTAATATCTTCATTGCAACATGACTTTTCCATCTGGTTTTGTGTGTTCAATGAACTTGGATACCTTGCACTTTGTCCCTCCTCCAAGTCATTAATATAAATCGAAACATAGAAACATAGGAAACCTACAGTATAATTCAGGCCCTTCTGCCCACAAGCTGTGCGGAACATGTCCCTACCTTAGAAATTACTAGGCTTACCCATAGCCCTCTATTTTTCTCAGCTCCAAGTACCTATCCAACAGTCTCTTAAAGGACCCTATCGTATCAGCCTCCACCACCATTGCCAGCAGCCCATTCCCCGCACTCACCACTCTCTGAGTAAAAAACTTACCCCTGACATCTCCTCCGTACCTACTCCCCAGCACCTTAAACCTGTGTCCTCTTGTGGCCACCAATTCAGCCCTGGGGAAAAGCCTCTGACTATCTACCCTATCAATACCTCTCATCATCTTATACAGCTCTATCAGGTCCCCCCTCATCCTCCAAGGAGAAAAGGCCGAGTTCCCTCAACCTGCTTTCATAAGGCATGCTCCGCATTCCAGGCAGAATCCTTGTAAATCTCCTCTGCACCGTTTCTATGGCTTCCACATCCTTCCTGTAGTGAGGCGGCCAGAACTGAGCACAGTACTCCAAGTGGGGTCTGACCAGCGTCCTATATAGCTGCAACATTACCTATTACATAGTAAATAATTGAGCCTGGGGCACTCCACGAGTTACACCTCTCCAGCCTGAAAAAGACCATTCATTCTGACTCTCTGTCTTCTATGTGATAACCAGTCTTCAATCCATACTAACACACTTCCCCAATACCATGAGCTCTGGCCTTGTGCCCCAGCCTTTTATGTGGCACCTTATTGAATGCTTTCCGGAAATCAAGTACACCACATCTATTGGTTCCCCTATGCTGACTGTTTGAAGGACTTCAGCAAATCTGTCAAACATAATTTTGCTTTCATAAAACCATGAAAACCATATTGACTTGGTTTGATTATATGAAGCTTTTCTAAATGACTAGCTATTTCTTCCTTGATTATAGGTTCCAGCAGCTTCCCACCAGATGTTAAGCTAACTGGCCTCTAATTTCCCAGTTTATGTTTCCCTCCCTTCTCTGATCAGGATGTTGCAGTTGTGGTGTTCCGATCCACTGGGATTTCCCGGAACTCAGTGAGGTTTGAACAACTTCAACCAGTGGGTCCACCATCTCTGCAGCCACTTCTTTTAAAGCCCGTGGGTGCCAGCAGTTGAGCCCTGGCAACCTGTCTGTCTTTAGTCTCGTTACATTTCCCAACACCCTGTCCCTGGTGACAGGACACACCTGGACAATTTTCCACATTGCCAGGTAGATGTCGGAGCTGTAATTGTACTGGAACAGCTTCACTGGAGCACAGGTCTGCGGTACTACAGCTGGGAGGTTGCCCACCCCTGTAACCCTTGTCGGATCCGGTGCTCTCAGCTGTTTCTTGGTATCACAGTTGGATTGGCTGGAGACTGACTTCTGTGATGGGAGTATCGTGGGAGGGAGTGTTAATGGGCCATCCACTTGGAACTTCTGACTGACCATGGCTGTGAACGCTGCAGACTTTAGCACTCACGAGCTGGGCCCCACCACCGTTGAAGATGGGTTTAGATGTGGCAGGAGTGCAGAGCTTCCATCCGATCCATTGGTTGTGAAGTTCCTTCGCTCCGTTCATTACGTGCTCTTCTTGCTGCTTGACATGCATGTAGTTCCTTACTGCAGTGTCACTGGGCTGGCACCTCATCCTTTGCGGGCACACTCGGAGCTGCCGCTTGCTTGTCCTTTAGCCACTGAGGCCTTTGTATCCTGCAGTCAGATGTACGACCAGTTTGTAGCATTGAGTTGTGAGCTAGATGGGTGCGGATATCACTGCTTCAGTTGGGGATTTCATTAAATAACCTGGTATTTAAAACTAGTCTCAGAAATGATGACTGCAAAAGTTCCCTGAATGTCAAAAAAATCCCTTCTCCGTTACTGATGGAGTTCTGGAAAGTCTGGCACCCTTTCCTGACCTGGTCCACATGTGACACCAGACCCACCAATGTGGTTAACTCTTAACTCCCCTTGAAATCACCCAGCAGAAACCACTCAGCTGTTTCTTAAACCGGAAGAACAAAACTGAACAGACCACATCCCACCAACCCAGGCACCAGATTCAGGCCTCAGTCAACCATCACACACCACATTGCAAAGACTCACAAACTCCTGCCGACTGGGTGAGTGTCCCGCAGACTGGTCATGCAACACCCTGACACAGTCGAATGAAGAGGTTCCTGCAAACAATCACCTGGCAAAGCTGCCTGTGGGAGAGGCGGGTCCCCAGCCCGTCCACAGGCAGCGGGAGAAGAGACTCGGGGAGGAGCAGCAGTCATAGCTGCTCCCAAAGAGATGAAGCTCGTTGGTCCACCATCACCCCACGAGGTGCCCCAGGTTACAGAGGAAGGGGTGAAACACAGGACAGCAGGAAGGAGGTACGGTAATAACCTCCAGCTACCAGATCCACACCCAGTGCACAGAGGCAGGGCAGTGAAACCAAGAGAGCCAGTGTGAGAAGATAAGATATTAAGATAGTCACATGTACATCGAAACACACAGTGAAATGCATCTTTTTGCGTAGAGTGTTCTGGGGGCAGTCTGCAAGTGTCGCCACGCTTCTGGCGCCAACGTAGCATGCCCACAACTTCCTAACCTTTGGACTGTGGGAGGAAACCAGAGCACCTGGAGGAAACCCATGCAGACACAGGGAGAATGTACAAACTCCTTACTGACAGTGGTGGGAATTGAACCAGGCTCACTGGTGCTGTAAAGCGTAACGCTAATTGCTACACTACCGTGCCTGAGGGGCATGGAGCCCTCACACAGCGATGACTCCTCTGAACGGGAGCAGGGAGGCTGCCGAGGAAAGGTACAGTGTGTCGGGCAGACAAGGTGTAAGTGACAGTGTGCCTGAAAGGAGTCACGACAAGAGTCACGACATGTTGGTAGCAGCATTCCCAGCACTCCCACCTCCGGGGGACTGAGGGCAGCTGCACCAAGCCAGGAATCCAGAGTCAGTGCAGCACCCCTCTACCTGGCTCCGGGAACCTGGGGACAGTGCCCACTGTATCCAGCTCTGGGAAGAGCGTCCCTGTACCAAGGCCCAGGAATCTGGGAATAACATCCCTGTATTCCAGCTCCAGGAACCTGGAAGCACCACCATCCGTTCCCCAGCTCCGGGAAGCCCACAGCAGCAATCTTATAAACAAAGGTCACGAGGAAACTCCACATGTCCACAGAACGGTCCTCTTCCAACAGCAGAACCCAGCAGCCTCTGAGAAAACAATCTGTTTGTCCAACCTCTCCTTGTAGCTAATACTCTCTAATCCAGGCAGCATCCTGGGGAACTTCTTCTACACCCTCTCCAAAGCCTCCACATCCTTCCTGTAATGGGGTGACCAGAACTGCACACAATACTCCAAATGTGGCCTAACCAAAGTTTTATACAACTGCAAGATGACTTCCCGACTTTTATATCCACACCCTGACCAGTGAAGGCAAGTCTGCCGTACAGCACCTTTACCACCCTATCCACTGGTGTTGCCACTTTCAGAGAGCTATGGACTTGCACCCCAAGATCCCTCTGTACATCAAGGCTAAGGGTCCTGCCATTTACTGTAGACCTTCCTCTTGCACTTGATCTCCCATAATGCCACATCTCACACTTTTCCAGATTAAACTGCATCTGCCATTTCTCTGCCCACATTACCAGCTGACCTATATCCTGCTGTATCCTTTGACAACCTTCCTCACTGTCCACAACTCTGCCAATTTTTGTGCTGTCTCAAGCTAACTAATCAGCCATCTCCATTTTCATCAAAAGTATTTTCACATATCACAAATGACAGAGGTCCCAGCACTGATCCCTGTGGAACACCACTGGTCACAGACCTCCACTACCCTCCATCTTCTATGGCTAAGACAATTTTGAATCCAATCTACCAAGTCTCCATGGATCCCTTAATCTTCTGGAGCAGCCCACCAAGAGGTACCTTGTCGAAAGCTTTACTAAAGAGCCCGTATACATCATCCACTGCCCCGGCCCCCTCAATCATCTTCATCACCTCCTCAAAAAGCTCAATCAAATTTGTAAGCCCTGCTGACTATCCCTAATAAGTCTACACTTTTCTTGATCCTATCCCTACAAATCTTCTCCAGTAATTTCCTGACACTGATGTATAATTACCTGGGTTGTCTCTACTGCCCTTCTTAAATGGAGGGACAACACTGGCTATTCTCCAGTCCTCTGGGACTTGACCTGTGACTAGAGAGGATACAAAGATCTCTGTCGAGACCCCAGCAATCTTCTCTCTTGCTTCTCTCAATAACCTGGGATAGATCCCATCAGGCCCTGGGGACTTATCCAACAATGTTCTCCAAGAGCTCCAACACCACTTTCTTCTTGATAATGACATGCACTGGAATATCCGCATATCCCTCCCTGGTCTCGCTATCCTGCACGTCGTTCTCCCTGGTGAATACTGATACGAAGTACTCACTTAGTACCTCACCCACTTCCTCTTGCTCCAGGCATAAATTCCTTCCTTTGACCCTCTGGTTTTTAATGTATGTATAAAATGCCTTGGGATTCTCTTAATCCTACTCAACGGATATATTTTGTTACCCCTTTTACCCGTCCTGATTCCCTTTTGAAGTTTTCTGCTTCCTTTAGACCCTGTCCGATTTCCTTAAATTTTGTACCTTCCTCCACCACTCCCTCAGGCAGCGTACTCCTGATTCTCACCACTCTCTAGGTGAAAAAGTTCTTCCTCAGATCTCCTCGAAACCGCCTGATCCTTGCACATTCTTTTTCAGTCAATGGGTGTGAATGCTGCGGAGTTCCTTGAGAGCCTGCAAGCCTCGCTCTTTGCCTCAGAATCTTCCAAAGTCACCTTCCAGAATCCTCTTTGTGAAGCAGGATGAGACATGTTCACAGAAAGAGGTGTGATCAGCAGAGGATGGGTCTGTAACATCCTCACAGGTGAGGATCTGCAAACCCTTCTGTGCCAGCCATATGATCCAAAGGGCACAGACAGAACAGCCTCCCAGAGCTCACTGTTCCTCTGTCTCAGGGGCTTTAGTTGACATCAGCAGGAGCACCTGAACCAGCTGTTGACTCTGGAGGAACTGACCAAGTTGCTTCCTTTCCTTCGAGCTGAGTAAAAGTCCCAGAAGTGACAGCTTCCCAGCCGAGTTGTACTCGTCTCTGTGGGACCTGGGGTCCAGACCTGCTGGAAGTGTACGTGGGCTGGCAGCATGTCAGAATCCATGAGGAAGGGCACCGTCACCTTCATGAACAAGCAGGAGTGGGAGAGGGAAGACATCAGGAATTGGTGTCTCACCATTGAATGTGGATTACAAGATCCGGTCCAGGGTCATTGCCAATCGGATCATCTGCTCGGGGGCAGGTGATCAACCAGACCAAAGCTGCTCTGTACTCAGCAGGAAGCTCTCAGGCAGCCTTGCGCTGCTCAGAGCTACCTGCAGGGCAAGAGAGAACACCTGCCTGGTCAGCTTGCACCAGGTGAAGGCCTTCGACAGGAGGTCACCCACATACATGGTGGGCTTTGGGGAGAGGATCTCTAATTGGATGCGACTTACTCTAACAGACATCAGCCGCACTGTCCAAGTTACTGAGAAGCTTCCTTGTCAGATCTGCTCTCGTTCCTCTGCCTTCACTGTGTATTGCATTGAGCCTTTTGCTGAGCCCATCAGGAAGGATGTGGATATATGAGAGGTGATGATCACAGACAGCAGAGGCGCTCAGGTCAGAGCCTCCCTGTACATGGATGATGCCACTGTCTTCTGCTCGGACCCACAGTCAGTCCACAGATTAACGTACTTCATTGTGAACTGGCCTTGAGGTCTGGTGTCAATCACAGGAAAAGGGAGGCCAAGTTCATTGACACTCAATCTGACTGGTGCTCTGTTCCCTTCACTCTCAGGTCCACT
Source organism: Pristis pectinata (assembly GCF_009764475.1). Classification (NCBI taxonomy): domain Eukaryota; kingdom Metazoa; phylum Chordata; class Chondrichthyes; order Rhinopristiformes; family Pristidae; genus Pristis; species Pristis pectinata. Next base: position 2,101,365 of record NC_067428.1, read on the forward strand.
TACCTGAAGGTGCTGGGAATATGGTTCGGAGGCACCTGTGCATGCAGCAGGAGCTGGGTGTAGTATAGGTAAGGTGAAGATAGAATTGATGCACATCGCCACAGGATTCACCGTCATTCATGGGGAAGGAGCTGATCCAGGTGGGAAGTGCTCTGGGTGTTGCTGGTCCATACCCCACCACTGCTCTGCAGCAACACTTCACCGCTCTACTCGGAGCTGAGACATGGAGAAAGTTTAGCCGAACCTCAAAGCTGCACATAGACGTCGGGCACACCGGGTATTATGTTCCATTTGTCTGCAGGGCTGTGAAGGCTGGGTCTTGGAGCAACCCTTTCAGTTGGACCATTCCTTGTGGAACTTTTTATCCAGAAAACCACTTCTGATCTTATGTTTTTCTTGTGAATGATGCTGATCTGATGCTGTGTGCCTGTGATGCTGCTGCAAGTAAGTTTTTCATTGCACCCGTGCACACGTGGACTTGTGCTTATGACAATAAACTCGACTTTGACTTTTGACTTTGTCCAAGGTCCTGCGGGGAAAGGAGATGGTGGGTCCTGTTGGATGGTTCACCCAGCAGGCCACCTGAGTCGTTTGGCAGAAGGTCCCATCACCAAAGCTTTCACACAACCATCGCCACCTTGGTCAGTGGGGAGAAAGGGTCCGCTGTCAGATCTGTCACGTCCGTTCACATCAGCCACATCCCACACTGCCCTCGGGGTGTCCTCACCGGCAGTGCGATGGTGCCCACCTCCTGAGAGAATGCACCTTTGTCAGGAGGGTCTGGGGTGAGGTGCAGGGGTACGTATCAAAGTTCATCCCAGCAGCTGCGGGACTGAGCCCTCAGTGCAGTCTGGGCTGTTCCCGGGGACACACCCTGAGCCCAGCATCAGCTGTGGCTGGAAACCATCATCACGGTGAAAGGCGCCCTCTGCTCCCCCTGAACCTCTCTCCAGAGTGAGGTGTTGTCCATCGCCGGGGGCTACAAATGGCCACCCCAAGGTGCAGGAACACCTGCTGAGGGACGTGCTGGAGGTGAAGGCCTCCGTGGGGGAGATGCCCTCCTGCCATCGCACACCATGTGTTGGAATCTGTACAGAAATCCCATGAACTATTTGCTCAAGGGTTGTATATAAATGACAACTGATATTGTGTTAATGTATGGAAACTGGAATAACAGGACTGATGGAAGTGTTGACTTCAATGTTTGTATTATACTTCTGAATTCTTTGTGGAAAAAGTATATTTTGAAATTTAAAAAAGGCAGGGGAATGGGTGAGAGGGAGCAGCCCTGGGAGTCCTCGATGTTGAGTCCAGCCCTCATGAAGTCTCATGGCATCAGGTTGAACATGGGCAAGGAAACCTCTTCATTACCACATCCCGTCGTCCCTCAGCTGATGAATCCGTGCTCCTCCATGTTGAACAACACTTGGAAGAAGCACTGAAGGAAGCAAAGGCACAAAACATCCTCTGGGTGGGATCTTCAATGTCCATCACCAGAGACTGGACTGACCGAGCCCTGAAGGAGGTAGCTGCCGGACTGTGTGTGCAGCAGGTACCGGGTGAACCAACAGAAATGATAATCCTCGTAGTGGAGACTTAGTCCCACCTTCAGACTGAGGATATCGTCCATCATGTTGTGTCCACCATATTGTACTGCAGGGGCATAATGGGAACAGGTCTGGATCTTCCTCGGGCAGGTTCCTAGACCCAACCACCTTCCACCGCTTCATCTATGATCTTCCTTCCATCAGAAGGTCAGACGTGGGGACGTTTGCTGATGATTAAACAATGTTCTGTTCTATTTGCAGCTCCGCAGTAAATGAAGCAACACATACCTGCCTGCAGCAAGACCCGCACGATGTTCAGGGATGGACAGATAAGTGACAGGTAACATCCACACCACAATAGTGCCAAGCAATGACCGTCTACAGCAAGAGAGAATCTAACCTTGATATTCAATGGGATTACCATAGCTGAGTCCTCCACTATCAACATCCTTGGGGTCATCATTGACGGAGCCTCAACTGGACTGGCCACATAAGTATTGTAGCTACAACAGTAGGTCAGAAGCTGTGGATCCAATGGTGATCGACTCACTTCCTGACACCCAAAAGCCAGGAGTGGGGTGGAACACCCTTCGCTAGCCCTAGTACAGTTCCAATAACACTCCAGAAGTCCGACATCATCCAGGACAAAGCAATCCAGTTGACTGGCACCCTATTAACCACCCTAAATCTTCAGTTCCTCCATCGATAGCACACAGTGCCTGCAATGTGTACCATCTACACAACACAATATTATAATTAATAGGTAGTTAGTACTGAAGAAATTAAACTGATAAATCCACAGAGCCTGATATTCTGCAGCTCAGAGGCAGTCATAGGAATCATGAATGCATTATCGTCTTCCATAATTCCATAGATCATTGAATGTCCCCTGCGGATTGGAGGGTGGCAAATGTAACCCCGCTGTGTAAAAAGGAGGAAGAGAGAAAACAGTGAACTACAGACTTGTTCAGCAGCAGGGAGTGTGCTAGGGTCTATTAGAAGGGATGTGAGAACAGAAAATATCCAGCGGATTAGACAACGTCAACGTGGATTTATGCAAGTGTTTGACAAAACTCCTGGGGCTTTTGAGCATCTAACCGATAGATTAGATTAGGGAGAACCAATGAGTATGGAGTATTTGGAACTTCAGAAGTCTTTTGATAAAGTCCCAAATGAAAGGTTAGTGTGCAAAACTGAAGCAGATAGGATTGGGGTAATGTGACAGGAAACACGGCAGGAATAACTGTGATTTTCTCCATGTGGCAGGCAGGGACTGTTTGGCAGTGACTACGTACAGAGATTGGGACCCAGTTATTCACAACATACTGCAGTAATTTGGCAACAACTCAAAACTGGGAGGGATTGTGAGTTGAGTAGCAGACATAAAGAGGTTTCAAGATGGTTTAGACTAACTAAGGGAGCGGGCAGATACATGGCAGATGTCGTATAACATGAAGAAACATCCCCAGCACTGCTCACAGTTCCAGTGACTTGGGTTCAATCCCAACCTGTGCATGTTCTCCCTGTGATTACGTGGGTGCCCCGGGCACTCTGGTCTCTTCTGACATCACAAAGACACGCTGGCTGGTATGGTAACTGGCCTCGAGTGTAGTGTAGTGTGGGTGGGTGCTGGAGAAATCGGGGAGGGGGGAGGCCATGGTCATGCAAGGCAGAACAGGTTCCAGGGAATAATAGTGGAAACAAGATTGATGGGATTGCTCTGTGAGGCAGCATTGACTCAGTGGGCTGCATGGCCTCCCTTCTGTGTCACGAGAAGTTCGAAATATGAAAGTATCCAATTCAGTTCAATCCCCAGGAAGGCAGTGTATTACTGAAATGGTGTTAAGACTGGGAACTGTGGATGCACAGCCCCCTGTGTACCAGTAAACATGCGGAAGCAACAGACAGCCAAGGAGACAAGTGCCAGGATAGTCTCTGCAAGTGGGTCTGAGTCCAAGTCCTGCTGCCTTGGTGAGATCACACTGAAGGACTGTGTGCAGTTTCGGTCTTTTTACCTGAGAAAGGATGTATCTCCCATGGAGAGTGTGTGGTGAAGCCTTGAGGGGGCAGTTTGACGAGGAGAGGTTGAGTTGACTGGGGTTTAGAGGAATGAGAGGGGATCTGCCAGGATTTGACGAACTGACTGTGGAGGGATGTTTCCCTTGGCTGTGGGGTCTCAGTCCATGGTTCACAATCTCAAGGTATAGGGGAAGACTTTTAGGATGGGGTGAGGAGGGAACTTCACTGGGGTAGTGAAGCTGTGTAAGTCTGTACCCCAGAGACTGCGGAGCCCGTCTGTTTAAGAAGGAGCCGGATTTCTAGACACAAGGGGGCTGGGGAGTGGTGGGGGGTGGATGGGGCGCCGGGTATCGGGCACGCCTCAGCACCACGCTGCCGGAGCAGGGTTGTAGCCGAGCAGGGAGACGTGGAGCAGCCGGCGGGCTCCCCACGCTCCCGGCCCGCGGTTACCGAGCGGGGAATCCGCCGCCCGTCCGGCCCGGAGGTTACTGGCGGCCAGTGGCAGCGTGACCGCGGGTAGGAACAGCCCGCGGGCGGAATCACCGGGAACCGGGCTGGGAGCCGGGCTGTGGGTGTCAGCTGGGGCGTCTCACTGCCCAACACAGGGACACAATTCATTCACACTGGGAGAGGACAACACAGTGGGTGGGGGTCAGTGTGGGAGGGGGGTGTGAGTGCGTGGGGGGTCAGTGTGAGGGGCGTCAGTGGGTGTGGATAGAGGGTGTCACTGTGTGTGGGGGGAAGTGTGTGTGTGTGGGTGGGGGAGTGTGTGTGTGGGGGGGGAGTGTGTGTGTGGGTGTGGGTGGGGGGCGAGTGTGTGTGTGTGGGGGGGGAGTGTGTGTGGGGGGGGGAGTGTGTGGGGTGGGGCGGGCGGAGACGACCGGCGGCGGTACCTGTGTAGCTCTGGGCTCGGCTCGGACACAGTCGGGCGAGGGGGGAGAGCAGGATGCAGATCCAGGGCAGGTACCCGCTCCCACACATCGGCATGGTCCCGCCGGCTCCACGCAGCGCTCCCCGGGGCTGTGAAACTTTCTGCCGCCAACAACCCGGCTGTGAACGTCGGCTGGTGCTCCGTGTTCCCGTCCCGCTGCCTCCTCCGTCTGTCACACACTCTCCCCGTGTGTGTGTCCTGCTCCTCTGCCTCTGGACTTGTCTGTCAGCGTGTCTCCCCTTCCCTCCCCCCCTATCTCCCCTCTCCCTCTCCCCCTCTCTATCTCCCTCTCCCCCTCTCTATCCCTCTCTCTCCCTCCCCTCTCTCGCCCCCTCGCTTTCTCCCTCTCTCTGTCTCTGTCTCTGTCTCTCTCTCTCCCCTCCCTTTTTCTCTCCCCCTCTGTCCCTCTCTCTCTCCCCCTCTCTCTCGCCCCCTTGCTTTCTCCCTCTCTCTGTCTCCCTCTGTCTCCCTCCCCTCTCTCCTCCCTCCCCTCTCTCCTCCCTCTCTCCCCCTCCCCTCTCTCCTCCCTCTCTCCCCCTCCCCTCTCTCTCCCTCCTCTCTCTCTCCCCTCTCCCTCTTTCTCTTCCCTCTCTCTGTCTCTCTCTCTCTCTCCCCTCTCTCTGTTTCTCCCCGCCTCTACCTCTCCCGCGCTCTCTCACACCCACTGAGCCGCTCTCCACCAGTGGTCCTGTCACACACAGTTTCCCCGCTGTTCCCGGTGGGCTATGCTAATCGCTGCCCACCCATTGGTTACTCATTGACCCGGGGTGGAGGCTTTTCCTCGCAAAGTGAGTTGTGCGCTGCCTCGGCCGCCAGTTGCGAACGTGCGCTGCGGAGCGGCGACTCTGCCTTATCTCCGAGTGTGAGCGGGGGACGGGCCAGATCTGACAGATGTGGTAAAGGTCCAATTCAGCCCATGACCTACCCTCCCACCCCCTCCCCACCCCTCCCCCGGCTCCTAGTGTCACAAGGACATTCCCAGGTGTGGATGCACACCCCCACCCTGCCTTTGTGGAAGTTGCCCCCGGGACTTCGCCTTTCCCTTTCAGTTGACAATCTCCAACTCTCACCGGTTCCCACTGGAGACTCTCAGTGAACCAACTCCTTCGCTGCAGAGTCCAATAGCCCGGGAGGTGATACTGAACGTGGACAAAACACTGGCTCAGGCCGTCACCAGAGCATCGTGTCCAGGTGTGGCCACCACACTTTGGGAAGGAAGTCCTGTCAGGGACTGAGCTCCAAATTAGGGAGAGGGAGGCCATTCTATAAGTAGATGGCACAAAATTTAAAGTATGGCCAAAATGTGCAGGATGAGGAATGTGCAGATTATGGTTTGCAGGCAGACTGTAGTTAGGGTGTGGAATTCTCTGACTGTAGAGTTGGTACAAACAGGTGAGGAAGGGTGCTGAGGAAGGAAATCCGGAATGAAAGATCGAGGGGAGGTAGCCAGTATAAAGAGGTGGAGGGGAGGGGTGGGGCACGGTCTCGACCCGAAACGTGAACTGTCCATTTTCCTGCACAGGTACTGCCTGACCCACCGCGTTCCCTTCCCACAGGCGCTGCTCGACCAGCTGAGTACTCCCTGCCTTTGCAGTTGTTGTTGGTTCGGCACTGGGGAGATGAATCTGCAGAGCAATGGGGGAAGAACAGGGCAATGGGATGAAACAACCCCACCCAGCACCAACAGCACTCAATGGACTGAACTCCTTCTGTGCTGTGAATTCAAATTCCAATCGATTAAATCTCCTTCTCTACATCGGCTGTGCACAGGTCCTGTCTGATTCACGATGTTGATGGGAAACAACTGAGAAATATGATGATAGTCTTGTGAGGTGTCACAGGGCAGTAAAAACCAGGTGTAGATTTCGGGTGTTGAGATACCAATTATTAGGTCAGGAAACACTGGGATCATGCAAGATGCTGGAGGAACTCAGCAGGTCAGGCAGCAGCTATGGAGGGAAATGGACGGTTAACGTTTCAGGAGGAGACCCTTCATCTGGAATGAAAGATCGAGGGGAGGTAGCCAGTATAAAGAGGTGGAGGGGAGGGGTGGGGCATGAAGGGTCTTGACCCGAAATGTGAACTGTCCATTTTCCTGCACAGGTACTGCCTGACCCACCGAGTTGCTCCAGCTTCTTGTGTGCTGCTCCAGATTTCAGCATCCGCTGTCTCTTGTGTTTCCGACACTGGTATCATCTTCTTCTGTCAGACTTTATACTCTGCCCAAATTTTTCTGTGATCGTATTTTTATTGTAAAGTTTATGGTCATTGGGTTGCAGAGAGGTGACGGTTGGAGACTGAGTCTCCTGGTAGTGCGTCCCATTTACCAGAGGACAGAATTCAGTGAGACACATTCACGTCGGCAGCTTTTCATTATAAGGCAGTTTAAATGGAAAGAAATGCACGAAAGTCAAGATGAAGGTGTTCTCGAAGATGGGAATGTAGGAAGCCATTTGATATCTTCTAGGTATTTAAAGGAGCAGATCAGTTAAACTCCAGAGGGCAGCTTCAGGTGAGATGTTTGGACAAGGAGCCATTGATTAAAGCTGCTGAGTGGGCAATTTATGGCAGCTTCACCACACAATTTGCCTACAACCCTGTGTGGCCTTCAGGGCAGTGGGGACAAGATATTTAGATTTCATTAGGAAGCAATTATATGTTGTAGGAGAGCCAAGGGCTGTAACTGAGTTAAGTGTGTAAATTTGCAAAGTAGAGTAAACTGAGCTGAAGTTAAGTTCAGGTATACATGTCTATGGGAGGGATCGGTTTGGTTCACCCTGGCACCGGGTGTCTTGTTTCCGGGAACGGATCCATGCAGCAGCCCACGGCTACACGTCTTGGTGAAGGTGGCCTTCAGCCCATCTTTCAGCGAATGTAAGTGCTGTTCCAAGCCACATTGCACCCAGTCAGACGTGGCCCACAGGGACGTTTCCTTCTCTGGCAGAACAGGGTGGCTGCTGCACAGACCATTCAGCTCAAAGAATGGAGAGAACAATTGTAGGGAATAGTATTACAGAGTCAGTCAACTGTGATTATAAGGTAAAGGCAGCTTCAATAAAGCAGTCATTTAATAATTAAAGCTCGCTTCTTCTTTATAACATAGTGCCGGGATTCCCCGGTGGATTAATACGTTCAGTGTGATTGCTCCCTCTGAGGAGGGTGCTCAGGACCGTCCTGGTTGTAACTTGTGCTCAAGGACTTGAATCCTTCAGATGGATAGAGGCTGCAATAAGCTGTCTCCTTCTACAGGCACTTTAGACCGTTCAATCTCTCCTCTGGGACTCTCCCCCTCCCCTCTGACTCTCCCCCTCCCCTCTGACTCCCCCCTCCCCTCTGACTCTCCCCCCTGCCCTCTGACTCTCCTCCTTGCCCTCTGACTCCCCTTCCCTCTGCACTTTCTCTGTAGCTGTGACACTTTACTCTGTACTGTTACTGTTTTTACCTGTACTACATCAGTGCACTTTGTATTAACTCAATGTAACTGCACTGTGTAATGAATTGACCTGTACGATTGGTTTGTAAGACAAATTTTTCACTGTACCTCGGTACAAGTGACAATAATAAACCAATCCCAATACCGTCTGACTCCCTCCTTCCCTCTAACACCCCGTCCCTCTGACTCTCCCCTCAACTCCTCTTCCCTCTGATTCTTCCCCCTCCACCATTGACACCAACTCACTCCCACATTCCCTGAGGTACACACACACACACACACACACAGCAAGATCGGAACTGTTCCAAGGGAGCAAAGGCAGGAAGGGGTTAACCGTGCAGTGTGTGGGAGGAGAGTTTCAGTGCAAAGGCTGACATTGCCAGCTTGAACTCAGTGACTGGAGCACAGGGCAGGAAGTCCACAGCAGCTGCAGCCTGTCCCAGAGCTGCTCCCACTTCTCACCGTCCTGCCCCACATCCCCACCCCTCAGCCCGGTGGGTGTGTGCAGCCTGCTCACTCCGATTGGCTGACGGGAATGTTACTGATGCTAACTTGTTGGGGGAGGGGAGAAAGTCAGGCTATGGGGAGAAGGCCAATCAGGGAGTGTGCTGCTCCTTGCTGCACTTGGCTCTGGCACATCACCAGCCCTCTCCTCCAGATAACATCAACGTGAGCTGCAATGGAATTCAGACTATTTCAAAAACTTGGAAGTACAATATTGGAGTGAGCTAACCCCTGTCCCAAACCCCAAATTGCCTGGGCCCCAACATGTCCCAGTACCACAGCCCCGTACTTGTCAGTGGTGTGTGTGACAACAACCTCACAAAACACTTCAGAAACATGCCGAGAGACTCAGGGTTGAGGTGGTACACAGTACAGTGAATGTCCACCAGTGAAATGCACACCACAATCTAACCTTGGTGGTTTATACACAGAAAAACAGATATCCAAGTGAGTTAGTTGCTACAATCTAATCGTGGCTTCTTGGAAAGGGTATGTGGGAGTTCGAGCCTGCAATCAAGGAAATCAGGAATTCTACACACAATAAAACAGATACCTAACAATGCTGTTCGGTTGGAATCCAATCAAGGGGTTTGGGGTGTCATAATGGATACTTGTGACTATGGACCTGAACTGATATATGTATCTGGGTGTTTCAGTGGTTTACAGTACAACACATAGACAAGAGCAAGCAACAGCTGGCATTGTCTGAGGGGTCTGGGGATTTGTTTACCATACACCGGACAATCAGCAGCAAATTCCAGGCCGGAATCTGATAGGGGGATCCTGGTAGTTTACAAACTTTACATTTAACGTAATCAACACTCTGAACTAAATTGGTTTCTACTCAAGGGATTTCAAAGTTTATTTGGAGCAGAATAGGTACCCAGGAATCATAGAGTCAAACAGCACAGAAACAGGCCCTTCGGCCCAACTGGTCCATGCTGCCCGAGATGCCCCATCCAAGCTAGTCCCATTTGCCAGTGTTTGGCCCATAACCTTCTAAACCTTCCCTATTCATGTACCTGATCAACTGTCTTTTAAACGTTGATATTGTACCTGCCTCAACCACTTCCTCTGGCAGCTCGTTCCACACACATAACACCATTTGTGTAAAAAAATTGCACCTCAAGTTCCTATTAAATCTCTCCCCTCTCACCTTAAACCTGTGTCCTCTAGTTCTTGATTCCCCAACCCCGGGAAAAAACACTGAGTGCATTCACCCTACCTATGCCCCTCATGATGTTATGCACCTCTATAAGATCACCTCTCAGTTTCCTGCGCTTCAAGGAATAAAGTCCCAGCCTGTCCAACCTCTCCCTATAACTCAGTCCCTCAAGTCCTGGCAACATCCTTATAAACCTTTTCTGCACTCTTTCCAGTTTGATAACATTGTTGCTATAGCAGGCTGACCAAAACTGAACACAATACTCCAAGTGCAGCCTCACCAGCGTCCTGTACAACTGCACCGTGACCTCCCAACTTTTATACTCACTGTCCTGACTGATGAAGGCCAGCGTGCCAAATGCCTTCTTCACCACCCTGTCTACCTGTGACTCTGCTTTCAGGGACCCATGTACTTGAACTTGAAGGCCCCTCTGTTCTACAACACTCCCCAGGCCCCAATGTTCACTGTGAAAATCCTACCTGGATTTGACTTCCCAAGATGCAACACCTCGCACTCATCTGAATTAAACTCCATTTGCCATTCCTCAGCCCACTTACTCAGCTGATCAAGATTCCCCTGTAATTTTTGATAACGTTCTAAAATACCACCTACCTTAGTGTCATCTGCAAACTTACTAACCATGCCTTGTACATTCTCATCTGAATCATTGATATAGATGCCAAACAGCAATGGGCCCAGCACCGAGCCCCGGGGAACACCACTAGTCACGGGCCTCCAGCTGGAGAAACAACCTTCCACCATCACCCTCTGCTTCCTAACATCAAGCCAACTGTGTATCCAGTTCGCCAGCTCTCCCTGGATTACATGTGATCTAATCTTCCAGAGCAGCCTACCATGTGTCACACCTACCGCCCTGCCCTCATTGACCTTCTTGGTCACATCAGCAAGAAACAAAAATCAATCAAGTTCAAAAGGCGTGATCTCCCACGCACAAAGCCATGCTGACTATCCCCTAATCAGCCCCTATATTTCCAGATGTACGTATATCTTATCCCTCAGAATCCTCTCCAGTAACTTACTTCGCGCAGATGTTAGACTTACTGGTCTATAGTTCCCAGGTTTTTCTCAGCCCTTCTTAACTAAAGGCACAACATTCGCTACCCTCCAGTTTACCGGCACCTCACCCATGGCTAACAACGATGCAAATATCTCAGCCAGGGCTCCTGCAATTTCTTCTCTAGCCTCACGGTGTTCTTGGATATACCTGGTTAGACACTGGTGATTTATCTACCTTCATACATTTTAAGATGTCCAACACCTCCTCTGCCGTAGTTCGGACTATCCCCAAGACATCCCCATAACCTTTCCCTAGTTCTGAAGTCTTCATGTCTTTCTCCACAGTAAAAACAGAGGAGAAATATTCATCAAGGATCTTGCCCATCTACTGTGGCTCCACACAGAGATGTCCCCTTTGGTCTGAGGGCCGCTGTTCTCTCTCCAGTTACCCTTTTCCCTTCATACACATAAGAGCTCTTTGAAGTCTTCTTAATCTTCTCCGCCAAAGTTATCTCATGCCCTCTTTTTGCCCTCCTGATTTCCTTCTTGAGTACACTCTTGTACCCCCTATACTCCTCCCAGGATTCACTTGATCCCAGTTGCCCGTACATGACCCATCCCTCCTTTTTCCTGGCCAGGGCCTCAATATTCCCACGTTGGCCAGTGTTCCCTAGGGCCTCAATATGGCCAGCGTTCCCTACTCCTACCAGACTTCCCCTTCACTCTGACAGGAACACACAGACCCTGAACTCTCACTGTCTCACCTTTAAAAGCCTCTCACTTGCTCGTGGTTCTTTTGCCCGCAAACAACCTATTCCAATCAATCTTTGCAATCTCCTGTCTCATACCGTCAAAATTCACCTTGCCTCAATTCGGAACTTGAACCTGTGGACCAGATCTGTCCCTTTCCATAACTATTTTAAAACTACTAGAACTGTGGTCACTGGTCCCAAGGTACTCCCCCATTGACATCTCAGTCACTTGCCCCACCTTATTACCCAAGACTAGGTCGAGCTTTGCCCTCTCCCTGGTAGGGCCCTCTATATATTGCCCAAGGAAACTTTCCTGACCACACTTAACAAATTCCACCTCATCTAAGCCCTTTACAGTACAGCAGTCCCCGTCTATGTTAAAATCCCCAACTATGACAACCCCATTACTCTTGCAACTCTCCACAATCTCCCTGTATATTTGTTCTCCCAATTCCCGTTGAAGATTCGGGGGGGAGCCTATAGTACAATCCCTACAATGGGATCATCCCCTTTTATTTCTCAGTTCCACCCATAAAGCCTCAGAATCAGAATCAGGTTTATTATCACTGACATATGTCGTGAAATGTGTTGTTTTGCAGCAGCAGTACTGTGCAGGACATAAAAATTACTATAAATTACCAAAATAAATAAATAGTGCAGAAGAAGGATAATGAGGTAGCGTTCATGGGTTCGTGGACTGTTCAGAAATCTGATGGCGGAGGGGAAGAAGCTGTTCCTGAATCATTGAGTGTGGGTCTTCAGGCTCCTGTACCTCCTCCCCGATGGTAGTAACGAGAAGAGGGCATGTCCCGGGTGGTGAGGGTCCTTAATGATGGATGCCGCCTTCTTGAGGCACCGCCTCTTGATGGTGTCCTCGATGGTGGGGGGTGTTGTGCCCATGATGGAAATGGCTGAATCTACGACGTTCTGCAGCCTCTTTCGATCCTGCGCATTGGAGCCTCCGTACCAGTCAGAATGCTCTCCACTGTACATCTGCAGAAATTTGCAAGAGTCTTTGATGATATACCAAGTCTCCTCAAACCCCCCAATGAATTAGAGCAGCTGGCGTGCATTCTTCGTGATTGCATCAATGTGTTGAGCCCAGGATAGATCCTCGGAGATGTTGACGCCCAGGAACTTGAAGCTGCTCACCCTTTCCACCACTGACCCCTCAATGAGGACTGGTGTGTGTTCTCCCGACTTCCCCTTCCTGAAGTCCACAATTAATTCCCTGGTCTTGCTGACGTTGAGTGCGAGGTTGTTGTTGTGACACCACTCAGCCAGCCGATCTATCTCACTCCTGTACGCCTCCTCGTCGCCATCTGAGATTCTGCCAACAACAGTGGTGTCATCGGCGAATTTATAGATGGCGTTTGAGCTGTGCCTAGTCATACAGTCATGAGTGTAGAGAGAGTAGAGCAGTGGGCTAAGCACACACCCTTGAGGTGAGCCTGTGTTGATCTTCAGCCAGGAGGAGACGTTACTGCCAATCCGCACTGACTGTGGTCTCCCGATAAGGAAGTCGAGGATCCAGTTGCAGAGGGAGGTACAGAGGCCCTGGTTTTGAAGCTTGTTGATTAGTACTGAGGGGATGATGGTGTTGAAAGCCGAGCTGTAACCGATGAACAGCAGCCTGACGTATGTTTTGCTAATCTCATGAATGATCCATCAGTATCTCGGACACTGCAGTGACGTTCCCCTTAATCAAAAATGCAACTCCCCTCCTCTCTTTCCTCCACTTCTATCCTGCCTAAAGCACCTGTATCCCAGAACATTAAGCTGCCGGTCCCGTCCCTGCCTTAGCCATGTTTCCATAATAGTGATGATATCCCAGTCCCATGTGGCTCTCCAAGCCCCAAGTTCACCCGCCTTGCCTGTCACACTTCTTGCATTGAAATAAACACAATTTAATCCAATGGGCTTTCCTCGGGCCTGGCCATTCTCCTGCCTGTTGTGTCTGTTCAACCTGCTGTCACTGATTTCTGCATCACTTTCCAGCCTCTCATTTGCTCTTCCTGCTGCTTTGGATCCCCAGCAGCTGAAGATTGGTGGAAAGGTAGCTGATGAAGAGCAGGGTGAGGGGGTTGGCGGGGGGGCGGGGGGTGGGGGTGACGGAGACCAGGTGGTAGTCTGAGGCTGAGGAAGGGGCTCGGGGAAATTAGAGACAGACACAATATGAGTGGCACAGGCGAGACGCAGAGGGAGACGCAGGACGAGGGATTAGCAGCACGGGTGATGTTTGGCATTGGCGAGGCAGTCAGGAAGGAGACACGGTGAGAGTGAGGCAACAGGATTTGTCTCTGGGGAGGATCTCCAGTGTGTACAGGAAGCAGGAAACGTTAAGGACATGCTTGGGAACTCTCTGAATTTCACATGGACGTTCCAGTAATTGATGACAATTCCCGTGCCTGCAATAAGCTAAGAGCAAGGGTCAGTGTCCGGGAGCCACGGATGCACAATACCTGTATCCGGGCAGTGCTGTTGACAAATGAGTCACTCGCCCTCAGGCTCAGCTCGACAGTAAAGACCCGGGTAGGGAGGGGTGTGTACCTGCTGGGAGAACTGGACATGCCCCGACAGTGCTCCAATGTGAGGGGCAAGAACACATGCAAGGTGCAACAGTGTGCCTGGTCTCTGCATGGACGGTGACTGTCAGGGCAGCGAGGAATGCAAAGCGGGAGAAGAAGGTCCCCCTGCTTCCCTTCACAACACAGGGGGAATGAGCTGGGAGATCACCACTTGCACCAGTCTGAGGACACAGTGACGTCCACAGAGAATCCACACAAGCACGGGAAGGAAGAGGACAACCTGGCAGTATTGATCAGGGAGACCAGTATTGATCAGGGAGACAACGGCATTGATCAGGGAGACCAGTATTGATCAGGCAGACCAGTATTGATCAGGGAGATGACAGTATTGATCAGAGAGACCAGTATTGATCAGGAACACCACAGTATTGATCAGGGAGACTGGTACATCCCAGAACAAGTTTGAAAGACAAGGTCTATTTGACTAGAATTGAGAAGCAATGAAGAAATCTCCTGCAGCTGTGTATTTAATCAGAGGCATCAAATAGTGAGAACGTGACACAAGAAAAGATCTGCAGTCAAATTTGAGAAAGATCCAAGAGTAATAACTCCGTGCAGGGAGATACATTGACCGACACAAACCTCAGATCCACAGTTCAGGAATTCTGCCTTATTTACATTGACACGGATTCAGTCCCAAGTCATTGAAAGCCGAACAAAGTGGTGAATGGTTGGACAGAGTGTACCATGTCCCCCAGGGATCTGTGTCAGGACCACCCCTCCTCTCAATACACTGCGTGAGGTACAGTGTTCATGGAGGCAAGCCGGGTGAAATGTGTGGAGAAGTGTGAAGTGATTCACGTTGCCTCCCTGGACAGAGCAATGTTAGGGGGAGTGCAGGAACAGAAAGTGCACCTTCCTCTAGTGAGATGCCGTTTGAAATTTTGCTTCCTTCCATTTGCTGAACCACAGTAAGAGCGACTGTGACCACAAGCCAACTGCCACAGCACAAGCACAGCTGCATACATGTTGTGGGATCAAGCTGACTTCAGTGAGAGAGGGCTTATCTCCAGGACGCAGGTGAGGAGAGGGGAGTGGTTGTTAACATTTCCTGGGTGGGGCAGTTCCCGACAACGTGTTGAGAGACTTCCTTCAACACTGGATCAGCAGCCTGGGCTTCCTTTAGGCTCACCGCCTTGCCTTGCCAGCTTGCTTCACAAAGCAGGGATGGTTATGGAGAAAGTGGGCTCCGTCATTCTCCCTATCAGGTGGGGTATTAGGGCAGCTGTGTCCAACCGTCAGAGGGGTGCGCCTCGGTAACCATACTGGTTTCAGCAGGGTGTCCTGTGTCCCCGTCACTACCCGTTCCCTCAAACACGACCAGCTGGATGTTTGCCAACAGATTACTTCACCGTGAGCAGTCCCACTGAAGAAAACATTGGGACTGAGGAATGGATCAGAATAGGGCATGGACAGGATTCCTTTCGGAAGCATGACCAGCATTCCTGGGATTCAGGATTGTGCCTGAGGGCAGATGAACACACTGACCCTGTGTTCAGTTGAGTTCAGGAAAATTGTGAGATCATCTCATTGAAATGTACAAATGTTCACAGGGCTTGACTGGGAGGGATGTTTCCACTGGCTGGGCTGTCTACAACCAGGGCTCATGTTCTTAAAATAAGGAGTCTGTCTTTCAGGACTGAGATAAGAATTTTTGTTTCCCCCCCGTGTGTGTTGAATCTTTCCAGTTGTTACCTGGAGAGGATCAGTTGCTGAGGATGTTTGAGGCAGAGGTGGGCAGACTACAGGAGAGTGAAGTGAACCACTCCTTGCACTTAGTCACTGGGCTGTGTTGGGAGCAAAAGGACCAAGCCTTTTCCTCAGCTTGACGAAGTGACTGTGCCCTCCTCGAAAAAAATGATGAGGGAGTCCCTTACATCCCTGCGGACACTGCCTGCTGGGCTGGGGCTGGGGCAGTGAATGCTGAACTAGGTTCCCCCCAAACCCCCTCCCCAGGAATCCTCCTTCCTCCCCCTGCCCTCCAGGAATCCTCCCTCCTCCCCCCGCCCCCAGGGAAGCCTCCTTCCTGCCCCGGCTGCTCCCCAGGCTCCAGCACTGGGCCCGCAGGCTCTGGGTCTCCCTGCCGGTCTCCCCCCGGCCCTGGCTGCTGCCTCTGCCGGCCTTGGTTGGGCAGCAGGAGGAGGGGGTCTCCACACCCACCGGGCAAGTACTGCAGGGCAGCTGGACCCACACTAGGAACAGCTTCCATCACCAGAACCCCCGTGGTGTCCCCTCCAGGGCCCTGGTCATTTAGTGGTTCCCCTTGTCCCTGCCCTAGGAGTGGAGAACACACTCGGGGGGGTGCGGGTAGGTGGGTGGGTGGGGGGAGTAGGGGAGGGAGGGAGGGTGGGGAGCATCCCTTGTCCCCAGGACCCACCCCTGGGACACGGCAGCCACTGAATGGACCCCCTCAGAGTGAAGGGTTCAAGTGAGGTCCAGAAATTCGTCCACACCCACCCGCACATTGAGGGAGTGGGGAACTTTCCAGGTGATGGAAGGTTCCGGTTATCAGTGGCAGGCCTTGCAGAGATGTCAATAGGTCAACAGAATGGACAAAATTGTGGCAAATGAATTGTAACTTCCACCCGAATTAGGTTGTTTTTCAAATGGTGAGAAGATAAGATAAGATATCTTTATTAGTCACATGTACATCGAAACACACAGTGAAATGCATTTTTGCGTAGAGTGTTCTGGGGGCAGCCCGCAAATGTCGCCACGTTTCTGGCGCCAACATAGCACGCCCACAACTTCCTAACCCATATGTCTTTGGAATGTGGGAGGAAACCGGGGCACTCGGAGGAAACCCACACAGACATGGGGAGAACGTACAGACTCCTTACAGAGAGCAGCCGGAATTGAACCTGGAGATTCTAAGAGACTTGGGAATCCCGTGTGTGTGAATCACTGCAGGTACAAAGTGTAACCAAGGAGGGAAAAGGGTTAGAGAGGAGGCTACAAGGCCTGAGAACTTATGTCACAGGTCACCCCTACCTCAGCTGGGGAACTGGGAGTATTGGACATCACAACTCATAACGAATGAACTGGCCTTAGAGGTGTAGTGCAGCTTCACCTGAACAATACCAAGGGTTAAATTACAAGCAGAAATTACACAAATGAAGGTTGTCTTCTTGGGATTTCAAAGACTCAGATGCAATTTGATCCATGCTTTCAAGACGTGGCAACTGACTGAATAGACACAAGGAAGCGTGGCGACGCTTGCGGGCTGCCCCCAGAACACTCTACCCAAAGATGCACTTCACTGTGTGTTTCGATGCACATGTGACTAATAAAGATATCTTATCTTATCTTATTGGTTGGTAGAATTTAGAATAAGGGAGTCATGGTCTAAAATTAGAGCCAAGACTCTCGAGAGTAAAGTAGAAATGGCTCTACCCATGGAAGGGGAAGTCTCTTCTGTATTAACAACTGACTTCAGGTACATTGTTCATTTTAAATCTGAGATTGACAGACCTTTGCTAACCAGAGATGTTTGTAAAGGGTGGATATATGGAGTGGGGTCTCAGATCAGCCGTGACCTTGGTGACCACTGTAGCCTCCTGTTGCTGTGTCCTGTGATGGAACGAGGCACAGTGCACTCCCTCGCAACCAACCCTTCACAGATTCTCAGAGTCGTTCTCATTCTCCCCTCCTTGAACAGATCTTTTCCAAGCTTGTGTAATAAACGCTATGCCTTTCCCAATGTGGAGGAATGTCACACTGGGATGGAGCAAGCCAGAGGTGAAAAGCAAGGCGGAACAAACTGTCATGTTGTGACATTTATCTTCAATTACACAAACTAATGAAGTAGTTTCCTTTCACAAATTAAAAAGGCCATATGTACTTGGTCACCATGTTCTTCTTGCCCTTGTCAGGATTTTGTTTACTCTGTCCTCCTGCTAGCTTGGATTGGAACGCAGGGGTAAGTCTCACTGGTAGGACAACACGCAGTGAACTGACCCTGCAGTGCTCACAGTCCGAGAACACGAACTCCCCACCAAACCCGAGACCACTCACATAAACCAAGGGGTACAGCAAAGCAAACTCAACACTACACAGAAACAGATACAAGACACAGCAGCATTCAGACAACCACAGCACAACACACACAACTAATTATTAAAAATATAAAAAGCTAAGGTCAGCAACTTTGTGAAATACACAGAAACATGTAGGAAGCCAGTGAACATGTAGGAACTTAGTGAAATGCATCAAACTGTGATGGAGAACTTAAAGTCTTTTACTTTATCTGGGAAGATAACACAGGAAATAATGAAATGTTGTTCAATGGGTGATAACAAACTAACAATAAACACACCTAAATGGACAGAGGGAAGAGACATAAGATCGGCAGATCTTGGAGAACCTGATAACATGTGCAGGAATTTGTACCATTGGGGTAACAACCAGGGGGAATAGATTTAAAGTAATTGGTCAAAGGGGTAGAGGGGAGATGAGGAAAAGCCTCTTCATCCAGAGGGTGGGGCTGGTCCGGAGTTTCACTGTCGAAAGGGGGGGAGAAGCAGGGACATCACATTTAAAGAGTACTTGAGATTGTACTTGAAGAGCCATAACCAGCAGGGCTGTGGACCAGTGCTGGAAGGTGAGATTAGTTGGGTAGCTCTTTCTCAAGCTGCATGACCACTACTGAATCACCTCTTCCTGTGCTGTGTGCTGGGGCTGCTGGGATCTGGAGTCCATGTGCTCTGGGGTCCCTGTGCTCTGGGGTCCCTGTGTGTGGGAAATGCCTCCAACTGATGAAGTTTAAACCCGGCATTTCCAAGCTTGTGAACTCACTGGTGTGTGCGTAACGGTGGCTGAGAGCTTCCTAGATCATATGTTCAGCAGGTAGTCACTCCACAGCCATCCAGGGTTCAGGACAGTCAGTGGGTGACCACCTGAAAGGGCAGGAGGATGCAGAAAGAGCAGCTTCCTTGATGGTGTGGGTGTGCGTCCAATAGGTGCTCAGTATTAGATAGGGGTGGGGCTGAAGATACCTTGAAAGAGACCATGCATATACTGCACAGGGGAACAGCAACGTTTAATTCGGCAAGAGCTCACTTTATAGGGATGACTAAAATTGGGAGGTAAAACTGTATTGGAACAGTCAGGAGCCTTTAAGGAGAATTTCCAGGCACAGGCCAGGTACATTCCTGAGGGGGATGAAAGGAGTCTGAATGAAGCTCCTTGGATAACTAAGAGCAGAGGAAAGAGAATGGCAGTTTTCTAACCCAAAAATTCTCCGACAATGTCAATCAGCAGCCAGTTACAGGTGGTCAGGGCGTTGGTGTGAAGTACTTGGTACGAGGGCCTTTAACACAGAAGACCATGCCGACATGGGTGGATGGATGAGGTAAGAATTGATAACCGGGAGGCTTTGGAAAGGCTGAAGTAAAAGTCAGTCACTGCAGGTATGATGCATCCTGTGTGACGAGGGAAGTGAGGTGAAGATCACAAAAGGACAGGCCTGAAATATTAACTCTGTTCCTCACTTCACAGGTGTGACCCGACCTGCTAGGTATTTCCAGCACTTTCTGTTTTTGTTTCAGATTTCCAGCATCTGCAGTGTTTTACTTTTGGGAAGTGGTCGATGGATTTTCAGGTGTTTAATAAAATCCCACACAGGAGGCTGATGGAGTGGTTGGGTCAGTAGCAGCACGGAGACATACAGCTTGGAAACAAGCCCTTGTCCCTCTGGCTCCACTGTAGAAGGCAGAGAGTGGGGTTAAATAGTTGTTTATTCAGACTGGATGGTAGGCAGAGGTGTTCAACAGGGCTCAGTTTGGGACTATATAAGTCTTTTCTACGCCTTACTGTCATACTTTTATCTATTGACCTGCACATACATGCACCGTATCAAGGACTTGCTGTGTAAATCGTTTAATGTCTCTGATGCCATCAAGCTCAGAGCACAGTAACCAGTGATGCCGATATTACCAGTTTGCACAAGGACAGAGAGTGACC
The DNA here is from genome assembly GCF_009764475.1 of Pristis pectinata. Classification (NCBI taxonomy): domain Eukaryota; kingdom Metazoa; phylum Chordata; class Chondrichthyes; order Rhinopristiformes; family Pristidae; genus Pristis; species Pristis pectinata. The sequence goes on from NC_067428.1 coordinate 2,121,282, forward strand.
AGCAAAATCAGCAGGCACGGCCACTGGAATTCAAGCCGCAGGAGTGGTTCACGCGGGCAGGAGGGCAGCAGTGGTAGAGCTGCTGCCTCACAGCGCCGGAGACCCGTGTTCAATCCTGACCTCCGGTGCTGTTCGTGTGGAGTTTGCACGCTCTCCCCGTGACCGCGTGGGTTTCCCCTGGGTGCTCCGGTCTCCTCCCACATCCCAAGGACATGAATTACCTTTGGTATGGGGGGGGGGGCGCGGGTGGTTGGGGGGAGGGAGGAGCGGCAAGAGAACTAGGGAGGAGTTGATGGATATGTGAGAGAGAACGGGTTACAGGGACATGAGTCGGAGAATGGAATTGATGGGATTGCTCTGAGAGCTGGCATAGACTAGATGGGCCAAAAGGGCTCCTTCTGAGCCATGAGAAAATATGGGGAGAAAACAGAGAGGTGGTAGAGGGGTGCAGGGAGAGAGGGAGCTGGATGCTTGAACAGAAATGGTTGAGTGATTGCGAAGTAAGGCCTGTGGGTTCCTCAGACTCCGAGGAATGCAACACAATAGCAGGGGCCTGTGTCAAACCTCTATGGAAGTCTGGTTAGGCTCCAGCTGCATCCCATATGGTGCTCCCCACCACGAAAGATGTGGAGCTCCCAAACAGCATCCAGAAATAATTTACCAGAGCAGTTCCAGGGATGAGAGATTTCAGCTGTAAAGAGGGGTGGGACAGACTGGGGTAGACCTTGGAGCAAACGCTGCTGAGAGGTGATTTGATGGCAGTGGGCGAGATCAGGATGGTTTCGACTGGATGAATAGAGGAGAGGTCCTCCCGTTAGCAGAGGGCTCAATGACCAGTGACAGAGATTCAAGATGACAGGCAGAAGTACAAGGTGGATGTGAGAGTGGGTCAGCTGGAGTCCAATTCACTTCAGGGCTCCAATAGGAAGGGACTTAGAGCAGAAGTGCTCACAGTTGTGTGACCCTGGAGCCTTATTCACAGTGACCATTAACCAAGTGACCACCGTGTGTTCTCCACACCACCCACCAAACACATATGTACAATCAGATTAAATAAATAACTGCAGACAGATCCAAGTCCTTTAAAATTCTCACTAAGTAAATTTTCAGTGTAATAAAACTAAAATCAGCCAACTGATTTATTGCAGGTATTTCATTATCAACTTGATGTATGGTTATCCCTCTGAGATGTGAGCTCTGTGAAGCTGGGTTCTATGCCTAGGAAAACAGTTGGAAGGGACTCAGTTTGTCGGAGAGTGAGCCAATTTCGCCTGCTGCTTTTAACCTTTAGTCTTTTGAATTTGAGAATCAGATGTCCCACATCGAGCAGACCCGCTGCAGGGCACAGAGTTTTGTCACCGGATTTCCACTTCCTTGCTTCTTCCACCGTGTTTACTTTCGTGCCCACAGCAGAGGCACTGACGCCCTCCCCCCAAGAGGATGCGCCTAATTGTGAACGAGTTGTAATTGGTCTTTAACTGGTGTCCCAGTGTTAGCAGTTTATAATGGAAAACTTAGTATAATTACTATATTATATAACAAAATTCTGTCCGAGGTCTCAACCCCTCCGTTATGCCAGAGCCCCAGAGCCCTCAATCCTCCAATCTTTCGACAATGTATCTACCTCCACCCTAAATACATAATGATTGGTATTGGTCTTGGTTTATTATTGTCACTTGTACTGAGGTACAGTGAAAAACTTGTCTTGCATACCGATCGTACAGATCAAATCATTACACAGTGCAGATACATTGAGTTAGTACAGAGTGCATTGAGGAATTACAGGGTAAAAACAATAACAGAATACAGAGTAAAGTGTCACAGCTACAGGGAAGTGCAGTGCAGGTAGACAATAAGGTGCAAGGTCACAATAAGGTAGATTGTGAGGTCAGAGTCCATCTCATCGTACAAGGGAACCATTCAATAGTCTTATCACAGTGGGATAGAAGCTGTCCTTGAGCTTGGTGGTACGTGCCCTCAGGCTCCTGTATCTGCTGCCTGATGGGAGAGGAGAGGAGAGAGAATGACCCAGGTGGGTGGGGTCTTTGATTATGCTGGCTGCTTCACCAAGGCAGCGAGAGGTATAGACAGAGTCCATGGAGGATCCAATCTCCACAAATCCCTGGGGTAGAGAATTCTGAAGATTCATCACTCATTAATTGCAAGGTATCTCAGTTTTAAATGACTAGTTCCTGATCTTCAAACTATGTCCCCTCGTTCATGGCTCTGCCACTAAGGAAAACATCGCAACACCCATCCTATCATTACCACTTAGGATCTTCTAAGTTTCAATAAGATCAACTTTCATTCTTCTAAACTCTGAAGAATACAAACCCAATTTGTCCGGCCTCTTTTGACAGGACAATCCTCTCATCCCAGGAATTAATCCGGTGAACCTCGTTTGAACTGCCTTCAAAGCTACTGAATCCTTTCTTAGGTAAGGAGACCAAAACTGTGCTCAGTGCTCCAGGTGAGGCCTCACCAACACTCTGTACAATTGTAACTGAACTAACCTATTTCTAAACTCCACCCCTTGGCAATCAAGGCCAAAATGCCATGTGCCTTCTTAACTACTTGTTAACTTCTTAACCAGCCTGCTAACTTTTTGTGATTCATTCACAAAAACACCTGGATCCCCTGAACTTCACTCAGTTGCAGTCTCTCTCTCTCGATTTAGCTAACAATCCACCTTTTGATTCCTCATACAGAAGTGCCAGACCTCGCACTTCCCCACATTAATCTCCAGTTGTTTTTGCCCACTCACTCAGCCTATCTATGTCCCAATTGCAGAGTCACAATCTCCTCATCGCCACATTCCCTCCTTCCTATTTTTGTGTCATTGGCAAACTTGAATGTCTTACATTCTGCCCCCTCCTCTAGGTCCTTAACAGAAGAGGGCTAAGAACAGATCTCTGGGATACTCCTTCCAACCCGAAAGATACCCATTTATTCTATGTGACAACCAATTTTCAATCCACGCTAACACACTTCCCCCAATACCATGAGCTGTTAGCTCGTGCACCAGCCTATAATATAGCACCTTGTCAAATGCTATTTGAAAGTCCAAATACACCACATCTGAATGTTCCCCTCTGTATACTCTGCCTGTTACATTCTGAAAGAATTCCAGCAAATTTGCCAAACATGATTTCCCTTCATAAAAGCATGTTAACTTGGTTTGTTTAGATTAACCTCACCTAAATGATTAGCAATTTCTTCCTTAATTATTGGCTCTAGCATCTTGCCAACAATAGATGTTAAACTAAATGGTCGATAGTTTCCTGCCTTTTGTCTTCCTCCCTTCATGAACAAGGTCATTACTGTTTTCCAGTCCTCTGTTAGCCTCCCAGAACTCAGAGTTCTTAACAACTTCAATGGGCCGACTGTCTCTGTAGCCCTTGGGTACAGGCCATTGGCTCCTGGCAACTTGTCTGTATTTAGTCCTGTGAGTGTTTCTAAAACCTGTTCCTTGTGATTGGGAATTTTAGGTTCTTCCGTATTATTTGAATCTAGCCCATCTGTTATCTTCAGAATATTTGCAATGTCCTCCACAGTAAACACTGATGCAAAAAAATTTGGTTTAACATATCTGCAAGTTCCTTCTTTCCTGAAACTAACTCCCCAGATCCTGCACTAATCTTTCTGCCTTTTTATGTATCCTAGTCCACCACTAGTTCATGCTACTCTGTCTGCCCTACTTCTCTGATTTAACATTGTCCTCAGAAAATGCCGTCAAAAGCAGTAGAGTCAGGCCCGTTGATGATGAAAGAACAGCGATACAAGTCAGAGTGCGATGTGGAGGGAACCTGTGGGTGGTGGTGCTCCCCTGTACCTGGCTTAGACAGAACGAACAGAGGGAAGCTTTGTCCATCAGTCTCCGGGGTGGAGCTCACGGCTTTGGGAGGTGCTGGCAAGTAAATGCAGCGCATCGTATGGATGGTACACACTGCAGCCACTGTGCAGCAGCAGTGGAGGGAGTGAATGGGATGCTCTGCTCTGGATGTGTCTTCTTGAAAGTGCTGCAAGTGGTGAGTGTTCTACCACACTGCTGACTTGTGCCACGTCGACGGTGGAAAAGCTTTGTGGTAAAGGGAAGTGAGTCACTCGGCACAGGTTACCCAGCCTCCGACCTGCTCTTGTAGCCATAGTGTTCATGTGGCTGGTCCAACTGAGCTGGTTAATGGTGCCGTTCAATATAAAGGTTAGGTGGTTCGACCTTCTCTTGTTGGAGGTGGATATTGTGTGGTGCTCTGCAGTACGAATAGCTCAGGCCTGAATGTTGTCTTGACCTTGCTGCAGGCAGGCGTGGCTACTTCATTTGCTGAGGGGTTGTGAATAGTTGAGTTAGTGGTGACCCTCAGGAGTCGACGGTGGGGACGGTAATCCCATTGAATGTCAAGGGGAGGTGATTAGACACTCTCTTGTTAGAGATGGTAATCGCCTGGTGTTTCTGAAGCGCGGACGTTTCTGGCCAGAACATTGTCTAGACCTTGCTGCATGGAGGCATGGGCTTCTTCGTTTGCTGAGAGTTTGTGACTGGAACTTCTGATGGAACAGCAGAAGGTGGTCGGTCGAGGTCACTGCCCTGAGTCTGCAGTGATGTCCTGGGTTGGGGTCATCGATCTTTGTCTGGGGTATGACTTCAGCCATTGGAGAGTTTTCCCCATGTGTCCTTCTGGCTCCAGTTTCCCCAGGCACCTTGACGGTAGGCTGGACCAAATGTGGCAAGGCAAGGCGACTGAAGGTTCCTGAGAGATGTGCAAAGTCACAGCTGGGGAAACAGAGACACTGCTCCATGTTCAGATCAAGGCTGTGGTGAGGTCAGAGCCAAGTGTCCTGGTGAAATCCAAGCTCAGCATCAATGAGCAGGCTGTTGGTGAGTGCTGACTGACAGCACTGTGGACAACACCTTCCATTAGCTGAGACTAGACTAATTGGATTGTAATTAGCCATAGTAGATGTGCTACTTCTTGTGAACGGGACCTCCCTGGGCAATTGTCCACACTGTTGGTAGATGCCAGCGATGTAGCTTGGCTGGAGACACAGCTAGTTCTGGAGAGCAGATCGTCAGTACTACAGCTGGATGTTGTCAACTTCTGTAGCCTGTGGTATGTCCAGTATTCTCGGTTGTTTCCGGATATCATGTAGAGTCACAGAATGGAAAATACAGCATGAAGCAGCCATTTGGCCCACCATGTCCATGCCGATCAATGGGCAAAAATCCATTTTAATCCTGTCTTCCTGCACTGCGCCTGGGTGAATCAGGAGCCTCATCTAAACACACCTACACCCACATCCCCACCCACACCCACATCCCCACCCACACCCACACCCACACCCACACCCACATCCCCACCCACACCCACATCCACACCCACATCCCCACCCGCACCCACACCCACACCCACAGCCACATCCCCACCCACACCCACACCCACACCCACACCCCCCCCCACATCCACACCCACATCCACACCCACAGCCCCCCCCACATCCACACCCACACCCACACCCACACCCACACCCACACCCACATCCCCACCCACACCCACACCCACACCCACATCCCCACCCACATCCACACCCACACCCACATCCCCACCCACAACCACACCCACATCCACACCCACATCCCCACCCGCACCCACACCCACACCCACATCCCCACCCACAACCACACCCACATCCACACCCACATCCCCACCCGCACCCACACCCACACCCACAGCCACATCCCCACCCACACCCACACCCACACCCACACCCACACCCACAGCCCCCCCCACATCCACACCCACACCCACACCCACACCCACACCCACAGCCCCCCCCACATCCACACCCACACCCACACCCACATCCCCACCCACACCCACATCCACACCCACACCCACACCCACATCCACACCCACAGCCCCCCCCACATCCACACCCACACCCACACCCACATCCCCACCCACACCCACACCCACACCCACATCCCCACCCACACCCACATCCACACCCACAGCCCCCCCCACATCCACACCCACACCCACACCCACACCCACACCCACATCCACACCCACAGCCCCCCCCACATCCACACCCACACCCACACCCACATCCCCACCCACACCCACACCCACACCCACATCCCCACCCACACCCACACCCACACCCACAGCTCCCCCACACCCACACCCACACCCACATCCCCACCCACACCCACACCCACACCCACATCCCCACCCACACCCACACCCACATCCACACCCACAGCCCCCCCCACATCCACACCCACACCCACACCCACATCCCCACCCACACCCACATCCCCACCCACACCCACACCCACACACACACCCACACCCACACCCACACACCCCACACCCACACCCCACCCCCCATCCCCACCCACACCCACACCCACAGCCACATCCCCACCCACACCCACACCCACACCCACAGCCACATCCCCACCCACACCCACACCCACACCCACAGCCACATCCCCACCCACACCCACACCCACACCCACATCCCCACCCACACCCACACCCACATCCACACCCACACCCACACCCACATCCACACCCACATCCCCACCCGCACCCACACCCACATCCCCACCCGCACCCACACCCACATCTACACCCACATCCACACCCACACCCACATCCCCACCCACACCCACACCCACACCCACACCCACAGCCACATCCCCACCCCCACCCACACCCACATCCCCACCCACACCCACACCCACACCCACATACCCACCCGCACCCGCACCCACACCCACACCCACACCCACATCCACACCCGCACTACAAACAGCAAGGGTCCCAGCACCGATCCCTGTGGGACACCAGTGGTCACGGGCATCCGGTTACAGAACCAAACCTCCATCACCCCCCCCCCCCCCCCCCGTCTCTATCGCCAAGCCAGTGTTGGATCCATTTTGCCAACCTGCCCTGGATCCCATGGGTCGTGACTCTGAAGACCATGTGGGCCCTTGTCAATGGTCTGACTGAAGTCCAGTGAAATTCTGCTGCACCGCCCTCATCAATGCTCTTTGTTACCTCTTCAAAAAGTTCCGTGGGATCGGTCAGACAAGGTCTGCCCGAGACAAAGCCACGCTGGCTGTCTCTGATTATTCCCTGCCTTTCCAAGTGATCATTAATCCTGTCCCTCAGGATGTTTTCCAGTAACTTCCCCACCACTGACGTCAGGCTCACAGGTCGGTAATTCTCCCTGCTGCTCTTCTTGTAAAGAGGGACCACATTCGCCGTCCCCCAGTCATCTGGTGCCTCACCTGTGGCCGGAGAAAATGTAAAATCTCAGCCAGAGCCCCAGAAACCTCTTCCCTCACCTCCCACAGCAGCCTGGCATTAATCTCATCCAGTCCCAGGGATTTTAGCCCACTGAGCCATCAAATACCTCCTCTTTATTGGTGGGGACTTGCACTAGAATTTCACCGACCCCTTCGCTGAAGCTTCCAACTACAGAGCCCATTTCCTTTGTGAAGACCAATGGAAAGTGTTCATTTAGGACCTCACCCATTCCTCTGGCTCCACACACACTTTGTCCCTGTTGTCACTCACGGGCCCTGCTCTTTGCCCAGTTATTCTTTTGTCCTTAATATACATAAAACGTCTTCGGATTTACCATAATCCTGTCTGCCAGTGATATTTCGTGACCCCTCTTTGCCTTCCTAATTTCCTTTTTAAGTGCCTCCCTACACTTTTTATACCCTTGACGGGCCTCGCCCATCCTTAGTGCTCAATACCTGACACACGCTTCCTTTTTTCTCTTTATCCAACCCTCGATATCGCTCGACATCCAGGTTCCCTGAACTCATTACCCTTGCTGTTCATCCCTACAGCAACACGTTGGCCCTGAACACTCACTGTTTCTCCTTTGAATGCTTCCCACGGTACAGATGTAGACTTAACTGCAAGTAGATGCTCCCAGTCTACCTCTGCCAGGCCTTCCTCCATTTAAAGACCTTTATTCCTGGTCTATCCATATCTTTTTCCATAACCACTTTGAAGTATACAGTGTTATGGTCACTGTATGACACCTCCCCACTGACACTCCCTCCACTTGACTGACTGCATTCCCCAAGGTCCAGTAATCTTCCCTCGATGGTCTGTCCACATACTGTGTCAAAAAGCTCTCCAGGACACATCTCAAAAATTCCATCCCTCTTAATATTTGGGAAAATGAAATCCCCTGGTACTATCGCCCTGTTTGTATCACATCTCTGTATTTGCCCCATTTTGCCAGCCTTGAAGTTTATGAGTGTCCTTCCCAGTCACTCTGCCCCGAAGTTTTAAATCGTCTTCAAATGTGGATATGTTGTTGGCTCCAGTCACCTTGAGATTACAGGGTGTGGCAGGATATGGTTCCACTGCCAATGGTCCATGGATCTCCATTGATGGGTAGCCAGTTTTGTACAAAGTCTATCCTATTTCAATTGCTGATAGTTGAAGGTGTCTTCAGTGTGGGCAGAATGGGACTTTGATACCACAAGAGCTTGTAACGGTCACCAATGCTCCTGCGGACTGATGTATCTGTTGGTAAGGACAACATTAAGTTGGATTATCTCTCACGTTGGTTCACTCACAGACCCAGTCTGGCGGCTCAGTCCTCCAGGGCCTGAACATCTGTGTCTGTGGTGCTGCCACTCTCGGTGGTGGACATTGCAGGTCCCACCAGAGGATAATCTGTGCCCTTGCTGCTTTCTGTGCTTCTCTCAGTGCGGTTCAAAATTGAGGAGCGGTGCAGAAGGGCAGTGGGTGGTAGTCAGGAGGTCGCCATGCTGTGTTTGACCTGATGACATGAGACTGCATGGCTTCCGGAGTCAATGTTGAGGATTCCCAGGGCTGCTCCCTCCCACCAGGACCTCTGTGCAGCTATCTCAGGTGGGTCTGTCCTGTCAGTGGGACACCACATCCTCAGGGATTGTGATGGCACATCGTCAACAAGGTGGGACACTGTCGGGTGAATATGTCAGGCTGTTGCTTACCTGGTCTGTGGAACTGCTCTCCCGATTAAGACACCAGTTGCAGGTGCTCGTGAGGAGGACTTGGCTGAGGGTGAGTACTTTGGAGACACACGAGACTGCAGCTGCTGGAATATGGAGCAACAAACAAACTGCTGGAGGAACTCAGCGGGTCAGAGATCATCCAGATGACATAGGTAGAAAAAGAGAAGAGGTCCTGAAGGAGAAATACATGGAGTTAGGAAGAAAGTTGAGAAGTCGGACCTCACGGGTGGTAATTTCAGGATTACTACCTGTGCCACGTGCTAATGGAAGTAACAATAGAAAGATCAGGCAGATGAATGCGTGGCTGAGTGACTGGTGCAGGGGGCAGGGCTTCAAATTTCTGGATCATTGGGACCTTTTTTGGGGGAGGGTGGGTTACACCTGAACTCCAAGGGGTCCAATATCCTGGCGGGAATGTTTAATTTAGCTGTTGGGGAGGGTTTAAACTCATCTGGCAGGGGGATGGAAGCCAGGATGTTAGGATACAAGATGTTAGGGTAAGGGAGGAGGTTTATAGAAACAAGTCCAAGACAGTGTGCAGTGAGGATGGTAAGAAGGACAGGCAGGTGAGAAGTCAGGATAATTTGCTGAACAATAGAAGTACAACAAATCAGTGGCAGATACTGGCCTAAATGTACTATAGATAAATGCACGTAGCATTAGGAATAAAGTAGATGACCTAGTGGCACAACTACAGGTTAATAAATACGACATTGTGGCAATCACCGAGTCATGGCTTTACGACAGATGTGATTGGGAACTAAATGTCCAGGGGTACGCAGTGTATAGGAAGGATAGGTGGGTAGGCAGAGGGGGAGGTTTGGCCCTGCTGGTTAGTAATGATATAAAATCAATAGAAAGGAAGGACATTGGGTCAGAAGAGGTGGAATCCTTATGGGTGGAGCTAAGAAATAGTAAGGGTAAAAGGACAGTAGTAGCAGTTATATATAGGCCCCCTAATAGCAGTCAGGATGTGGACAGTTAGAAACAGAAAAAGTGTGCCAGAGTGACAATGTGAAGATAATTATGGGGGATTTTAACGTGAAGGTGGACTGGGAAATCCAGCAAGGCAGTGGATCTCAGGAGAGTGAGTTTGTGGAATGTCTACAGGAGGGCTTTTTGGAGCAACTTGTTGATGAGCCCACCAGGGGATCGGCTGTTTTGGATTGGGTGCTGTGTAACGAACCGGAGGCGATTAGGGAACTAAAGGTAAAGGAACCACTGGGAACCAGTGATCACAATATGATTGAGTTCAGTTTCAAGTTTGAGAAGGAGAAGCTGATAACTGGTGTATCGATATTTCAGTGGAACAAAGGAAATTACAAAGGTATGAGAGAGGAGCTGGCCCAAATTGATTGGAAGAGTAAACTAGCTGGAGGGACGGCAGAGCAGAAATGGATGGAATTTCTACAAGAAATAAGGAAAATGCAGGATAGATATATTCCAAGAGAAAAGGTTTTGAATGGAAAAAAGGCACAAATGTGGATAACGAGAGAGGTGAAGGCTAAAATAAAAGCAAAAGGGAGGGCATACAAGGAAGCAAAAATTAGAGGGAAAACAAGACTGGGAAACTTAAAAACCTGCAGAAAGAAACTAAGAAGGTCGTTACGAAAGAAAGGATGAATTATGAAAGGAAGTTGGCAGATAACATTCAAAGGGATACCAAGAGTTTTTTTAAATATATGAGGAGTAAAAGAGAGACACGGGTTGATATAGGACCAATCGATAACGGTGCAGGAGAGATTATAATGGATGATAAAGAGATGGCAGAGGAACTAAATGAGTATTTTGCATTGGTCTTCACTGTGGAGGACATCAGCAATATACCGGATAGTCAGGGGTCTCAAGGAATGGAACTGAGTTCAGTTAAGATTACTAGAGAGAAGGTGCTAGGAAAGCTAAATGGACTAAAGACAGATAAGTCTCCCGGACTGGATGAGGTGCCTCCCCGGATTCTGAAGGAGGTGGCTTTAGAGATTGTGGAGGCATTGGTGATAATTTTCCAGGAATCAATAGACTCCGGCATGGTTCCGGAGGACTGGAGGGTCGCAAATGTAGGTCCGTTGTTTAAGAAAGGTGGGAGGCAGCATAAAGGAAATTATAGACCTATTAGTCTGACGTCGGTGGTGGGAAAGTTATTGGAATCGATCCTCAAGGATGAGGTAATGGAATACCTAGAGGTGCAAGGCAAGATAGGCCCAAGCCAGCATGGTTTCGTGAAGGGAAGATCCTACCTGACCAACCTATTGGAGCTTACTGAGGAAATCTCAGGTAGGGTGGATAAGGGAGAGGTGGTAGATGTTGTGTATTTAGACTTTCAAAAGGCCTTTGACAAGGTGCCACACAAGAGGCTGATTAATAAGTTGAGAGGTCATGGAATTACAGGTAGGATAACAGAATGGGTGGAGCATTGGCTGGTTGGCAGAAAGCAAAGGGTGGAAATAAAAGGATCCTGTTCTGGTTGGCTACCGGTTACTAGTGGTGTTCCGCAGGGGTCGGTGTTGGGGCCGCTTCTTTTTACCCTGCACATTAACAATTTGGATGATGGAGTAAATGGTTTTGTGGCTAAGTTTGCAGATGACACCAAGATAGGTGGAGGAGTAGGGAGTATTGAGGAGACAGGAAGGTTGCAGAGAGACCTAGATGGTTTAGGAGGATGGGCAAGGTAATGGCTATTGAGAAATGTGCAGTTGTACACTTTGGAAACAGAAATAAATGGGCAGATTATTATCTAGAAGGGGAGAAAATTCAAAGTACAGAAGTACAAAGGGACTTGGGGGTTCTCGTGCAGGATACCCTAAAGGTTAACAACCAGGTCAGATCGGCAGTAAAGAAAGCGAATGCTATGTTGGCATTCATTTTGAGAGGTATAGTGTATAAAAGTAGGGAGGTGTTGATGAGGGTCCACAGGGCACCAGTGAGTCCTCATTTGGAATACTGTGCACAGTTTTGGGCCCCATATCTTAGGAAGGATGTGCTGATGTTGGAGAGGGTTCAAAGGAGATTTATGAGGATGATTCCCGGAATGAAAGGGCTTACGTATGATGAGCATTTGTCGGCTCTTGGACTGTACTCACTGACGTACAGAAGAATGAGAGGGGACCTCATAGAAACATTTAGAATGTTGAAAGGCCTGGACAGAGTAGATGTGGCCAAGCTGTTTCCCTTGGTGGGTGAGTCCAGGACCAGAGGGCACAATCTTAGAATTAGAGGGTACAGGTTTAAAACAGAGATGAGGAGAAACTTCTATAGCCAGAGGGTGGTGAATTTATGGAATTCTTTGCCACGTACAGCAGTGGAGGCCCGATCATTGGAGGCTTTTAAGGAGGAGATAGATAGGTATCTAATTAGTCAAGGTGTCAAGGGATATGGGGATAAAGCCGGAAATTGGGGCTAGAAAGGAATAGTTTTTTTCCCCTTTAGCTCATGGAGCAGACTTTTTTCCCCATTTCTTTTTCTTTTTCTTTTCTTTGGAAAAGACTCGATGGGCCGAATGGCCCACTTCTGCTCCCTTGTCTTGTGATCTCGTGTGATCTTGTGATCTTGTGATGAAAGGCCTCGGCCCAAAATGTCGACTGTCCATTTGCCTCTACAGATGCTACCTGACCTGCTGAGTTCCTCCAGCATTTTGTTTTTGCTGAGTACTTATCCTGGCTTTTAACGAGGCGGGTTTGATACAACTGGGTCACTGAGGACAGCCAACTACACTGCAGGTCAGGAGCCAGAGCTCGGCCGGACTGGGTAACGACGGAGGGCAGATTTCCTCCCCAGTGACACCAAAGGGGTAGAAAACAATGAAATAGAGAAAGGTAGACGACCCGCTGGTGATCACAGGAAGCAGATGCATTCAGACACAGTGAAATGCAACAAGTGAACTAGAGGAAGTGTCGAAGTCAAGAGTAAAATCGATGGTAAGGAGATAAAATCCCCACTGTGAGAATTGAAACACAACAAATGATAGCTAAATTAACTGCTACAAACCCCACAATCAAACAGAGTGAACTATAACGAACCTCAGTGGGACAGTGGGATATAATAAACTGCAGTTAAATACTGCAGTGAAACACCGGGAAGTGGAACGGAAATTTAGTGAAATGAGAAACAGTAAACAGGGCCAGTGAGACTGGGTGAACTGTGCCCACAACAGAAGGACCCCGGTGTACAAGTACAGGAAAGTTGCGTCACAGATAGACAGCGTGGTGAAGAAGGCTTTTGGCACGTTGGCCTTCATCAGTCAGGGCACTGAGTATAGGAGCTGGGATGTTATGTTGCAGTTGTTGGTGAGGCCGCATTTGGAATATTGTGTTCAGTGTTGGTCGCCCTGATGTAGGAAAGCTGCCATTAAGCTGGAATGGGTGCAGAGGAGATTTACGAGGATGTTGCTGGGACTGGAGGTACTGAGTTATGGAGAGAGGTTGAGCAGGCTGGGACATTTTTCTTTGCAGTGTAGGAGGATGAGGGGTATAAAATCATGAGGGGCATAGATAGGGTGAATGTGCACAGTCTGTTTCCCATGGTTGGGGAATCCAGGACTAGAGGGCACAGGTTTAAGGTGAGAGGGACAAGATTTAATAGGAAACTGAGGGGCAACTTTTTCACCCAGAGGGTGGTCCGTATATGGAACGAGCTGCCAGAGGAGGTGGTTGAGGCAGGTACATTAACAACGTTTAAAAAGCACTTGGACAGGTAGGACAGATTTAGAGATATGGGCCAAATGTGGGCAAGTGGGACTGGCTTAGATGGGAATCTTGGTCAATATGGACCAGTTGGGATGAAGGGCCTGTTCTCGCGCTGTATGATTCTATAAGATCACTAACCCTCACCTCTCCATCTGCACTGCCCTCACCTGCACTCCACCTGCACAATCCTCCAGTAGAGATTTCCACTGTCCCCAGCTTACAGTCCCCAGCTCTGCTCTGAGCTTCACAATGTCCAGTGTACAGTTCCACCTCCCAGTCCGCTCTCCCCCTACCTCCAGCATACACCTCCATGCTCTGACCTGCACATTTCCCTGTACACAGTTCCTCTATCCACTCTGATCTTCACCTCCCCCCCCACCCCCCCCCCCCATATACAGTTCCTGTCTTCCTTCTGTTCTTCATGTTTCCTCAGTAATCACATTCTCTCTCTGGTCTGTTCTTTATGATCCCAGCGCACACTCCCAGAAACTAGTCTGCCCAGTTCTCACATCCATTCTCCGGTCCGATACCTGTGTGTCTCCAGTACACGTTCCCTCTCTCCAACCTGAACTTCATTTTTTGCAGTCTTCAGATTCTCCCTCCAGTGAATTTCCCCAGTGTGGACGGGCACTTGATGATTAGTATGGACTCAATGGGCCAAAGGGCCTGTTTTCATGTAAATAGGAACCTTTGACTCATTTTCCCGTGTCAGATGCTAAGATAAATGGTTGTGCTTTCCTCCACTTGATCTCTCCCTTCTTGAAGAAAAGTTACATTTGCTATTTTCCAATCTAATGGAACCCACTTGGAATCTGGGGAACTTTGGGAAACTGAAACCAATGTCATCACCCACTTCACTTAGACCCCAGGATGAGCGCACTAAACCTGTGGGCGAACCTACCTGCAGCTCCAACAGGTGGCTCCATACCACTTCCCTGCTGATTGTGATTTTCCCGAGTTCCCTCTCCCTTCCAATTGCAATGTACGGCTATTTCCGGGACGTTACTTGTAACCTCTATAGTTTGCCGAGCACTCGCTGAATTCCCTAGACTCACTTTCTATTGGACCAATACTCACTTTGTCAGCTCTTCTATTTGAGATATCCGTAGAAACTCTGGCCATCGTTTCTCACGTTTCCCACCGGCATTATTGCGTTCTCTAACCTGGTACGGCACGATCCAGGGGAACTGAGGAAGTCCGGAGTGGAAGTGGTCTGTCCAACCTGCTCTCTTCAACCCCCAGGACACTCACTGAGGCTCAATCCAAGATCCCTGCTGCTCGCCTGCCACCACTTCTGCATTCATTGAATAGCCAAAGCAAAGTCTTGCTTCAATAAGCAGCCACTTGCTGAACAACCCTGAGTTCAGACACTTTGAGTGCTGTGTGGAATCACAGGCGCATCGGGACATTTCCTTATCAGCGGAATATTGTTTGTTACTTTAGCGTCAGCCGTAGGATTTTGTAAACCAGACCAAACGCAGACTAGGTGACCGTTGCGCAGAACACCTGCACTCTGCCTGTAACCGTGATCTGCATCTCCCCGTTGCCAGTCACTTCAACTCCCCCTCCCACATGACCACACATGTGTCAGTCCTCGGCCTCCTCCGCTGCCAGGAGAATTCCAAGCGCAAACTGGAGGAACAGCCCCTCATTTTCCGTCTTGGAACTTTGCAACATTGAATTCTCCCACTTTAGGTAATCCCCACATCCCTTCCCCACAAACCCCACCCCCCCACCATGCTGCTTCTCTTCCTCCCTTTCCCAGCCTCCCTCTCTTTTTCCTCTCTCTCTCCCTACCTTTGACCCATCCCCCGGGGGATCTGCTCTCCCCTCCTCCCCCACACCTGCCTCTCACCATCTCTTACCTGCATCTACCTATCACCAACCTGTGCCCACCCCCCCCCTCCCCTCCTTTGTCCACCTATCACTGCTCTGCTTTTCCCTCCTATATATCGGGCTTCCCCTTTTCCTATCTTCAGTCCTGAAGAAGGGTCCTGACCCGAAACGTTGACCGCCTGCTTTTCTCCACGGATGACCCGGGATTCTCCTCAGCCTGACCCGCTGAGTTCCTCCAGCATCGTCGTGTTTTCCGTCAGTGGGACTTCGTAACTCTGCCGTGGTGGTGCAGCGGGCTCAGCTGCTATCACTACCCCACAGGGTTAGCACAGTCCAGCCAGAGGCTGCTTCATTGTGAGGCCCCAGTCCCGCCTGTGTTCCGACACCATGGCATGGCACGGGCACCGACATGTCACAGTGCCATCCCCAGGGTGCTGAACAACCTCTGTCCTCCACCAACATCACTAAAACCGATCAGGTGTCTGTGGGAACAAATTCTCCACCTCGGTTCCCAACTGTGCCCTCAAGAAAATGACTCCATTGCTCGTAACGCACTCCGAGGTGGAGAAGGCACATTCTAGATCTTTCCATTCTCTGTCCACCTGCTCAAGCATCTAGAAACGTGCTGGCCGCACACAGATACAGGGTCTTTTCCATGGAGGAATGTTCCTTGAAGCCAGTATCAGTCATGACAGATGGGGTATAATGAACAGTCGATCTGATACAAGTGAGAACACATTTAGGTAGCTCAGCCTCTGGCTGCCCTGAATGGAAAGTCTCGCAATAAAAACAGCTCTTGGGAAATTAATGTAACCTCAAATACCAAGCATGCTTTAACAGGGTCTCCGTATGTAATTATTTCTGGAGAAGCTCTCATTAAGCAAGTGAGCTGAAAAATGAATAGTTGTGTGATTGAAGAGCCTGGAACGTGAGAGTCTGGATTAGACAGGAGTGTGGGAGGTGGCCTGGTGCCTCCTGTCCAGACCCGCTCCCTGCAGAGCCCCACTCCCCCCAACGTGTTCATCCAACTCTCTTCTCCAACGTCTGTTGAATCTGCTCCCTCCTGCACTTCCAGATCTCACCGGTCCCTCCCCTCCCTCCCGCCACCTTCCGTGAGTGACCCCGGAGCTCAAACACCCTCCCACCTGTCAGCGAACAGGGTTCTCACAGTCTCTCCCAATGCTCAACATTCCCATCGGATGCTCCCTCTGTCCTTCCTGACTCCCAGGGCCAGTGTGCCACAGAGCCGACCCCATCCCCGCAATCAGTGGCCTGGATTTCCAGGGAACCTCCCCTCCACCTCCCCAATCCACTGCCCTTCCCCCACAGCCCCTCCCCACTCACCCCCTCCCCATCCACCGCCCCACCCCACTCCCTGCCCCTCCCCATCCACTGCCCCACCCCACTCACCCCCCTCCCCATCCACTGCCCCCCCCACTCTCTGCCCCTCCCCATCCACAGCCCCTCCCCACTCCCTGCCACCCCCTCCCCATCCACCGCCCCACCCCACTCCCTGCCCCTCCCCATCCACTGCCCCTCCCCACTCCCTGCCCCTCCCCATCCACTGCCCCACCCCACTCCCTGCCCCTCCCCCACAGCCCCTCCCCACTCTCTGCCCCTCCCCACTCCTTGCCCCTCCCCATCCACTGCCCCTCCCCATCCACAGCCCCTCCCCACTCCCTGCCCCTCCCCATCCACTGCCCCTCCCCATCCACTGCCCCTCCCCACTCCCTGCCCCTCCCCATCCACTGCCCCTCCCCATCCACTGCCCCACCCCACTCACCCCCTCCCCATCCACTGCCCCTCCCCACTCCCTGCCCCTCCCCATCCACTGCCCCTCCCCATCCACTGCCCCACCCCACTCACCCCCTCCCCATCCACTGCCCCTCCCCACTCCCTGCCCCTCCCCATCCACTGCCCCTCCCCATCCACTGCCCCTCCCCACTCCCTGCCCCTCCCCATCCACTGCCCCTCCCCATCCACAGCCCCTCCCCACTCCCTGCCCCTCCCCATCCACTGCCCCTCCCCATCCACTGCCCCTCCCCATCCACTGCCCCTCCCCACTCTCTGCCCCTCCCCACTCACCCCCCTTCCATCACTCCCTCCATCCCCCTCCCTCCATCCCTCTCCCTTCCCTCCATCCCTCTCCCTCCATCCCCCTCCCTCTACCCCCACCCTTCACCACTCCATAGTTGCCATGTGTGTACCTTCGCCCACGAGCCAGCTGCCACCTGGTGTGTCCCCGACCAGAGTGGGACCATCCCACTGTGTGTGCCATCCAATCATCCGCCCTGAACAAGCCCTGCCCACAGGTGAGGCCACGCCCCAGACTGAACCGGCCGTCAACGCTGTTGTTGAATATAAATGTTTCAAATACAAACAAACACTGCGAAAAATCAATTCCACCTTTTCAACATATTTTAAAAGCTAAATATGCAACAACTGGAGAAAACGTGAAGAAGCAGATGGGTATTGAAGTAAAGCAAGTTAATTCAGCACAGGGTGACTGGGCTCGAACACCATCCTCCGCCTGCAGTCGTCCCCCTCCTGGGTCGCTGTGTCCGTGGCTGGGCTCTGACCCACACCCGGGCCCTCGGCAAATCCCCAGGGTAGGCGCTGACTCATCGAGTCCCAGAGTCAGACAGCACGGAAACAGACCCTTTGGCCCAACTGGCCTATGCTGACCAAGATTTTTTATCTGAGCCGGTCCATTTGCCCTCATTTGGCCCATGTCCCTCCAAACCGTTCCTACCCATGGACCTGTCCAAGTGTCTATGAAATGTCGTTGTACCTTGCCTCAGCCACTTCCTCTGGCAGCTCGTTCCATGTACTCACCACCCTCTGTGTCAAAACGTAGCATGTACACCACTCTGTACACTACCCTGTACACTGCCCTGTACACTGCTCTGTACACCGCCCTGTACACCGCCCTGTACACTGCCCTGTACACTGTCCTGTACACCGCCCTGTACACTGCCCTGTACACCACCCCCATACACCATCCATACATCACCCTGTACACTGCCCTGTACACCACTCTGTACACCACCCTGTACACCGCCCTGTACACCACCCCCGTACACCACTCCCGTACATGCCCCATACACCACCCTGTACACTGCCCTGTACACCACCCTGTACACAGCTCTGTACACCATCCTCGTACACCCCACCCATACAACGTCCTATATGCCCCCTGTACATCACCCTGTACACTGCCCTGTCCACCACCTCCATACACCACCCATACACAGCCCTGTACACCACCCTGTACACCATCCTGTACACTGCCCTGTCCACCACCTCCATACACCACCCATACACAGCCCTGTACACCACCCTGTACACCATCCTGTACACTGTCCTGTACACCACCCCTGTACACTGTCCTGTACACGACCCTGTACACCACCCTGTACATCATCCTGTACACCACCCTGTACACCATCTTGTACACCATCTTCTACACCACCCTGTATACCACCCTGTACACCATCCTATACACACCCCTGTACACCGCCCTGTACACTGTCCTGTACACCACCCTGTACACCATCTTCACCCTGTATACCACCCTGTACACCATCCTATACACACCCCTGTACACCGCCCTGTACACTGTCCTGTACACCACCCTGTGCACCGTCCTGTCCACCACCCTGTCCACCATCCTGTATGCCGGTGGCCAGTTTGCGTTGTCCAATGAACAATCACCCATTACTTCATGTTGCAGTCACACTGGAAGGAATGTTTCCTGTCTGGAAGGAACTGCTCCCCAGCACTGTGGGGTTGGGCTGGGGACTGAGGGTCTGGGTTCCCTCTGCTGGGTCTGAGTCTGTCCCAGCCAGGGGCACCTGACCTCAGGACCCCTGACCATGGGGACCTGACCACGGGACATCTGACATCAGGGACCTGACCACAGGACACCTGACCACGGGGACCTGTCCACAGGGACCTGACCGGGGTCACCTGACCACAGGACACCTGACCATGGGTCACCTGACCATGGGGAGCTGACCACAGGGACCTGACCACAGGGACCTGACCACGGGTACCTGACCATGGGACACCTGTCCACGTTGACACACCAGTGCCTGAGTGAGGGTGCGTCAGTGCCTACACCTGAACTGTTGGCACCTGGCTGTGTACAGGGGATCCATTGAGTTTCCTCCATCACTGCACCGATTGCTCTTAGCAGGAACATGGGCTGTAACGCCCCCTGAAACCCCCTGGTTCTGTGGACATGGCACTCTCATTGCTGCCTGTCCCCCGCTGGTCCCTCACCTTCTGAACCAAGCTGAGTCTTACCGCAGAACCACAGCTGATTTCTGCATATCATTTTCCTTTCATGCGATGGATTAAATCCGTAGTGTGAAAGGAAAATAATATGCGGAAATACATGCCATTCCCCAGGACGATACATCAGATGTGGCAAGTATGTCGGCATGTCGGCAAGTATGTATGTCGGCAAGTGTTCACCAGCCCCACGTCAGATCTGAGCCATGGTAGGGTTACCGCAGCAACGCACCCACCCTGTCATCCTGCGCACTGTGTCACCACTGCCTTCTCTGACACTCCACCCCCAGCTCGAGGCTCTCTCCTGCCTCCCTTCCCAACAACACTCGCTCCCTGCTGCCTTGTCAACTGGGGGTCATCAACCTTTCCTCCTCTCCCTCTCTCCGAGCTCCTTTGCCGTTTCAAACCTGTTGCCTTCTCTACCACTGGCCTCAGCTTTATTCCCAGTCTCGCTCCTGTTTGAAATCTTTGGAAACTCCGAACTTTCCTGTAGGGTTAGGGCACTTGGGCTTTGTCCTGGCGGGAGCCGGAGTTTCCGGAGAGCGATCCTGGGAGACTCCGGTCATGGCTGGTGTTAATGGATCTGTGGCAGCACTCGGGATAAAGAAGGCCTGGTCTGTTAGAATATAGGCAACTGGTTGAATAAAGGCTCCCATTTAACATCAGTGAGAGAGAAACCCTGTGCTTCATGGGTCTGAGTTCATGTGGCATTAAGGCTGCACTGAAACTGTGCTCAGACTGCACCTTGTCCAGAGAAAGGGACAAACATTCATTGGGTATGGAAACTGCTTCTGCTTAATGTTATTTTCTTTATGAAGGATCAAATGGCCTTTTTGGGGATGTTTACAGACTTCATAAGAAACTGTTTCAGCTAACACATCAAAGGAGGTTTCCTGTCATTTTGCGATATTTAATCCAGATCCCCCGACTGAATAAAGAATCTTTCAGAGCTGGTGAGTGCTGGGTGTGAGGATGCCAGCTCTCAACGAGGTCAGAAGCCCACCAAGGATTGGCTCCGACACTCCACCCCAGCTCAAAGCTGCACAGTTCCAGTTCAACGGCACCTTTTGACTAACATCTGCCAGCTGCTCCAGGAATCATTGACAGTTGTGCCTTCACAGAGCAGAGAGCGAGAAAGGACACATTCTTCCTGTCTCCGCGCTCGGTGCAGAACTGGGAAGTGTTACAGAGCCTCGCTGCCTCTCTCTGCTCCTTCTGCAAACACCCCGATGGAACGCTTCCCCACCAGAACATTCAGGGAGCTGCTCGCCCTCACCTGGAGTGAACCGGCTCTGGCACGGGGAGCTCCGGCCCTGTGTATGCGTATCCCCTCCCTGGACCGCGTGCGCAGCCCGAGCCAAGGAGAGGTCCTGGGGAGGCGGCACAACCAAAGGGAAGGCTGGCAAAGGGGAGCGGTTTCACAGGGGTGGGCAGCGGAGGTGGGGGCGGGGGGTGGGTGGGACGGGGTGAGGTGGGGGCGTGCACCAGGGGGAACGGGGGAAGGGTAGGATAGGGAGAGGGTGATAGACGGGGGTCTTTACTGAACGATACAATGACAGACCGGACCATCTGTCACTCCTCACACAACCCGCTCCTCTGATCCCTTCTGCCCGCACTCCCCAGAATTCCCCGGTGTCCAGTGAGTTTATGGAAGTGTCCTGGAGTTGGGAACCACCTCTGGGCACACTTCTCAGCATCACCAACACGGGCCGACCAGAGGACTCACGGCTCGTGGTCTCGGTGAGTTCAGGCCCAGTACTGCAGAGGTTCCAGCAGGAGTCCCTCCCCTTTTTACCACGAGCGGCACTCACGTCAACACTCTGCTTAATGCAACACTGCAGTCAATGCAACACTCAGCTCTATGCAACGTTCGACTCAATGCAACACTCCAGTCAATGCAACACTGCAGTCAATGCAACACTCAGCTCTATGCAACATTCGACTCAATGCAACACTCCAGTCAATGCAACACTGCAGTCAATGCAACACTCAGCTCTATGCAACATTCAACTCAATGCAACACTCCAGTCAATGCAACACTCCAGTCAATGCAACACTCAGTTCAACACAACATTCTACTCAATGCAACACTACAGTCAATGCAACACTCAGCTCTATGCAACATTCGACTCAATGCAACACTCCAGTCAATGCAACACTGCAGTCAATGCAATACTCTGGTTCTGTGGGCTGCTGATTACAGCATCTTCCCTGCCAGTGAGCACCATAACTTTCACCAGAGCAACCGACCTTCACCATAGCAAACCGACAGAGCTACTCCATCTCACTGAAGGCCACTCTGGGTGGAAGTTGCAAGATGCTTCCCCAGGGTCTGCGCAGTGTGATCAGTGTGATCCTCTGGCCTCAGGACTGGGGCACTCGGGTAGGGTCATTCTCTGCCCCATGGGTTTCAGCGGTTCTAGGGAGGAGGCGGGAGGATTTCTTCTTGAAGGTCAGAATATGGCAGGATGCAGCTTGTCATTGTCAGGCACTGGAGCGGGTCGGTGGTACCAAGGTCCACTCTGTGTGAGCAAACCTCCGGTCCCATCCCCAGGACCCTTCCCATCCCTGAGCCCTTCCCATCCCCAGGCACCTACCTATCCCCAGGAACATCCCCATTTCCGGGAACCCTGGGACACTGCCCAACACATCCCCACCCACTACCCCATCACATACCCACACACTGCCCCATCCCATCCCCACCCACTGCACAATCCCATCCCACTCACTGCCCCATCCCATCCCACCACTACCAATCCCATCCCCGCTCCACTTCCCATCCATTCCCCACTCACTCCCCATCCCACCACTGCCCCAGCCCATTCCACCCACTGACCCATCCCTCCACACTGAGTGCCCCATCCCATCCCTCAAAAGCCCCATCCCATCCAAGTCACTGCCCCATCCCATCCCACCACTGCCCCATACCCATCCCAAGTCACTGTACCCCATCCCAATCCCCAATCTAACTGCCCCATCCCATCCCACTCACTGCCCCATCCCATCCCAATCACTGCCCCATCCCATCCCAGTCACTGCCCCATCCCATCCCATTCACTGCCCCATCCCATCCCAATCACTGCCCCATCCCATCCCACTCACTGCCCCATCCCATCCCCACTCAATGCCCCATCCCATCCCCACTCACTGCCCGCATCCCATCCCCATCACATGCCCCATCCCATCCCACTCACTGCCCCATCCCATCCCCAATCACTGCCCCATCCCATCCCCACTCACTGCCCATTCCATCCCATCCATTGCCCCATCCCATCCACACCCACTGCCCCATCCAATCCACTGCCCCATCCCATCCCCACCAACTGCCCCATCCCATCCCAATTACTGCCCCATCCCATCCCAATCACTGCCCCATCCCATCCCCACTCACTGCCCAATCCCATCCCCACCAACTGCCCCATCCCATCCCAATAAATGCCCCATCCCATCCCAATCACTGCCCCATCCCATTCCCACTCACTGCCCCATCCCATCCCACTAACTGCCCCATCCCATCCCACTCACTGCCCCATCCCATCCCCACCACTGCCCCATCCCATCCCCACTCACTGACCCATCCCATCCCAGTCACTGCCCCATCCCATCCCACTCACTGCCCCATCCCATCCCACTCACTGCCCATCCCATCCCCACTCATGGCCCATCCCATCCCACTCACTGCCCCATCCCATCCCCACTCACTGCCCCATCCCATCCCAGTCCACTGCCCCATCCCATCCCACTCACTGCCCCATCCCATCCCCAATCACTGCCCCATCCCATCCCACTCACTGCCCCATCCCATCCCAATCACTGCCCCATCCCATCCCCATCACTGCCCCATCCCATCCCACTCACTGCCCATCCCATCCCCAATCACTGCCCCATCCCATCCCCAATCACTGCCCCATCCCATCCCCAATCACTGCCCATCCCATCCCCACTCACTGCCCCATCCCATCCCACTCACTGCCCCATCCCATCCCAATCACTGCCCCATCCCATCCCCACTCACTGCCCCATCCCATCCCCAATCACTGCCCCATCCATCCCCACTCACTGCCCCATCCCATCCCCACTCACTGCCCCATCCCATCCCCACTCACTGCCCCATCCCATCCCCACTCACTGCCCCATCCCATCCCCACTCACTGCCCATCCATCCCACTCACTGCCCCATCCCATCCCCAATCACTGCCCCATCCCATCCCCACTCACTGCCCCATCCCATCCCACTCACTGCCCCATCCCATCCCAATCACTGCCCCATCCCATCCCCACTCACTGCCCCATCCCATCCCACTCACTGCCCCATCCCATCCCCACTCACTGCCCCATCCCATCCCAATCACTGCCCCATCCCATCCCACTCACTGCCCCATCCCATCCCACTCACTGCCCCATCCCATCCCCACTCACTGCCCCATCCCATCCCACTCACTGCCCCATCCCATCCCACTCACTGCCCCATCCCATCCCCAATCACTGCCCATCCCATCCCACTCACTGCCCCATCCCATCCCCACTCACTGCCCCATCCCATCCCCACTCACTGCCCCATCCATCCCCAATCACTGCCCCATCCCATCCCACTCACTGCCCCATCCCATCCCCACTCACTGCCCCATCCCATCCCACTCACTGCCCCATCCCATCCCCAATCACTGCCCATCCCATCCCCAATCACTGCCCCATCCCATCCCAATCACTGCCCCATCCCATCCCACTCACTGCCCCATCCCATCCCACTCACTGCCCCATCCCATCCCCACTCACTGCCCCATCCCATCCCCAAGTCACTGCCCCATCCCATCCCACTCACTGCCCCATCCCATCCCCAATCACTGCCCCATCCCATCCCCACTCACTGCCCCATCCCATCCCACTCACTGCCCCATCCCATCCCAAATCACTGCCCCATCCCATCCCCAATCACTGCCCCATCCCATCCCCACTCACAGCCCCATCCCATCCCAAATCACTGCCCCATCCCATCCCCAATCACTGCCCCATCCCATCCCACTCACGTCCCCATCCCATCCCAATCACTGCCCATCCCATCCCCAGTCACTGCCCATCCCATCCCACTCACTGCCCCATCCCATCCCCAATCACTGCCCCATCCCATCCCCAGTCACTGCACCATCCCATCCCACACACTGCCCCATCCCATCCCCAATCACTGCCCCATCCCATCCCCACTCACAGCCCCATCCCATCCCCATTAACTGCCCCATCCCATCCCCACTCACTGCCCCATCCCACCCCCACTCACTGCCCAATTCCATCCCCACCAACTGCCCCATCCCATACCCAACAAATGCCCCATCCCATCCACACTCACTGCCCCATCGCATCCCACCCACTGCCCCATCCCATCCCCACCCACTGCCCCATCCCATCCCACTCACTGCCCCATCCAATCCCCACCCACTGCCCCATCCCATCCCACTCACTGCCCCATCCCATCCGCAATCCACCAGGTGGGCTGGTGGATTCAAAGAGGGTTCGACAGCAGAAGTCCAGACTAATTCATGGAGGGATGGGACAAGTACAGTGAATGGTGGGGCCCCAAGGAATATTCCTAGACGGAGGGACATTGTCTGCAAATCCATAATATCCTGAAAACAGCATTAGGGGTAGGTAGGGAGGTGGAGTTGGAGCGTTTGTCTTCCTCAGTTGGGGCATGGAATATAAAACTTGGTTTGTTTTGTTGCAACTTTACAAAACACTGGTTAGACTGCCCTTGGAGCACCGTGGGATAGAACGTAGAACATAGAACAATTGCAACACAATTCAGGCCCTTCAGCCCACAAAACTGTGCCGATCATGTCCATACCCTAGAAATTACTAGGCTTACCCATAGCCCTCTATTTTACTCAGCTCCATGTACCTATCTAACAGTGCCTTGAAAGACCCTATCGTATCCGCATCCACCACCGTTGCCGGCAGCCCATTCCATGCACTCACCACTCTTTCAGTAAAAAACTTACCCCTGACATCTCCTCTATATCTACTCCCCAGCACCTTAAACCTATGTCCTCTTGTGGCCACCAATTCAGCCCTGGGGAAAAGCCTCTGACTATCTACCCTATCAATACCTCTCATCATTTTATACACCTCAATTAGGTCCCCCCTCATCCTCCGTCTCTCCAAGGAGAAAAGGCCGAGTACCCTCAACCTGCTTTCATAAGGCATGCTCCGCATCCCAGGCAACATCCTTGTAAATCTCCTCTGCACCATCTCTATGGCTTCCACATCTCTCCTGTAGTGAGGCGACCAGAACTGAGCACGGTACTCCAAGTGGGGTCTGACCAGGGACCTATATAGCTGCAACAATACCCCTCGGCTCCTAAATTCAATTCCCTGATTGATGAAGGACAATACACCATATGCCTTCTTAACCACAGAGTCAACCTGCGCAGCCGCTTTGAGTGTCCTATGGACTCGGACCCCAAGATCCCTCTGATCCTCCACACTGCCAAGAGTCCTACCATTAATACTATATTCCGCCAACATATTTGACCTACCAAAATGAACCACTTCACACTTATCTGAGTTGAACTGCATCTGCCACTTCTCAGCCCAGCTCTGCATCCTATCTATATCCCTCTGTAACCTCTGACAGCCCTCCAAACTATCCACAACACCCCCAACCTTCGTGTCATCCGCAAACTTACTAACCCATCCCTCCACTTCCTCATCCAGGTCGTTTATAAAAATCACAAATAGTAATGGTCCCAGTACAGATCCCTGAGGTACACCACTGGTCACCGACCTCCACTCAGAATACGACCCTTCAACAACCACTCTTTGCCTCTGTGGGCCAGCCAGTTCTGGATCCACAAAGCAATGTCCCCTTGGATCCCATGTCTCCTCACCTTCTCCATAAGCATCGCATGGGGTACCTTATCAAAGGCCTTGCTGAAATCCATATACACTACATCTACTACTCTCCCTTCATCGATGTGCTTCGTCACATCCTCAAAAAATTCAATCAGGCTCGTAAGGCAGGACCACCCCTTGGACAAAGCCATGCTGACTATTCCTAATCATATTATACCTCTCCAAATGTTCATAAATCCTGCCTCTCAGGATCTTCTCCATCAGCTTACCAACCACTGAGGTGAGACTCACTGGTCTATAATTTCCTGGGCTATCCCTACTCCCTTTCTTGAATAAGGGAACAACATTCGTAACCCTCCAATCTTCCGGAACCTCTCCCGTCTCCGTGGACGACACAAAGATCATCGTCAGAGGTTCCACAATCTCGTCCCTGATGGCGCTGGAGAGGGTACAGATTTGAGTTACTGGGAGGAGGTCTGGATGGGATCACAGGAAGAGATTACACAGGCTGGGCTTGTCTTCCCCTGAGCGAAGGGGGCGGAGGGGTGCCTGATCGAAATATCTAAGATAATGGGAGGCATGGACAGGGTCGAGAGCGAGATTCTTTTCCAATTGTAGGAGTGTCAAAAACAAGAGGGCATGGGTTTACGGTGAGAGGAAGGAGGGTTTAAATGGGATGGGAGGGGTAAGTTTTCACAGAGAGAGTGGTTAGTATCTGGAACTCACTGCAAGAGGAAGCGGCGGAGCAGATTTAAATACGATGTTTAAGAGACATTTAGGCAGACATTTGAATTGGCAAGGCATAGAAGAATACCACCTGGTGGCTCTGAGATCCACCAATACGAAGCGCTTCGACAGGCTGGTCATGGCACGTATTAACTCCAGCCTCCCAGAAAACCTCAACCCACTGCAATTCGCCTATCGCCGAAACAGGTCTACAGCGGACGCCATCTCCCTGGCCCTACACTCAACTCCGGAGCATCTGGACAGTAAAGACACCTACGTCAGGCTCCTATTTGTTGACTACAGCTCCACCTTGAATACCATAATTCCAAGCAAACTCATCACCAAACTCCGAGACCTGGGACTCAACATCTCCCTCTGCAACTGGATCCTTGACCTCCTGATCAACAGACCGCAATCAGTGAGGATAGGCAGCATACCTCCGGCACGATTATTCTCAACACTGGTGCCCCACAAGGCTGCGTCCTCAGCCCTCTACTCTTCTCCCTGTATACTCATGACTGCGCGGCCAGATTCTGTTCTAACTCCACCTTGCAGATGACACCATCATAGTGGGCTGTACCTCAAATAACGAGTCAAAGTACAGGAAGGAGATAAAGAGCCCAGCGTCATGGTGTCATGACAACAACCATTCCCTCAATATCAGCAAAGCAAAGGAGCTAGTCATTGACTTCAGGAAGCAGGGCAGAACACACCCCCCTGTCTGTATCAGTGGTGCTGAGGTGGAGATGGTTGAAAGCTTCACGTTCTGAGGTGTACCCTCACCAATTGCCTGTTGTGGTCCAACCACGCAGACACTATCACCAAGAAAGCTCACCAGCGCCTCTCCTTCCTCAGGAAGCTGAAGAATGTGACATGTCCCCTTTGATCCTCACCAACTTTTATTGATGCACCATAGAAAGCATCCTATCCAGATGCATCACTGCTCTGTCTAAGACCACAAGAAACTACAGAGGGTTGTGGACACAGCTCAGAACATCATGGACACCAGCCTCCCCTCCATGGACTCAGTCTGCACTTCTCGCTGCCTCGGGAAAGCAGCCGGCATAATCAAAGACCCCAGCCATCCAGGTCATTCTCTCTTCTCCCCCCTCCCATCACATAGAAAATACAAAGGATTGAAAACACGTACCACCAAGCTCAAGAACGGCTTCTACCCTGCTGTTATAGGATTCTAGAACGTACCTCTTGTATGATAAAGATGAACTCTTGATCTCACAAACTACCTATCATGGCCCTTGCACCTTATTGTCTGCCTGCACTGCACCTTCTCTGTAACTGTAACGCTATATTCCTGCATTCTGTGATTGCTTTTCCCTTTGTACTACCTCAATGTACTTGTGTTTTGAAATGAATTGTATGGATGGCACGTACAAACTGTCTCACTGTACCTCGGTGCATGTGACAATAATTAGCAATTACCAGTTACCAGTCCTAATGCAGTCAAATGTTATTAGTGTAGCTGGGCACCAAAAGGTTAGCGTGAACGTGGTGGGCCGAAAAGCCTCTTACTGTGTTGTGCCACACCATGACTCTGAGGCCCAGAAACCCAACAGATCCAACCGGGTGTTCTGGAGCTGCTCTGACTTGGAGTGGGGATGGTGCGGGAGTCACTGTGTCACTGCTAGGGAGAGCAACGTTTGGGCAGAAGTGAGGTAAACGCACAGAGAACGAGGCAGAGGACCCAACAAGGGACAATTAGGGTACGGAGAGGTAGGATCCACTCTCCGCTGCCCAGAACTTCCATCCCACCAATGGTTAAAAAGATGAATTTGTTAGCAATCCCTCAAGTTACAGGTTAAAGTATAATCTGTGCCCAAGACTGGGCTAAAACCCTGCAGACTGCAGTGTGCAGCGGGCAGAGACACTGCCTCACACCTCCCGAGACCAGTTTCAATCTGACCTCCAGCACTGTCTGTGTGGAGTTTGCATGTTCTCCCTGTAACCACGTGGGTTTCCCCCAGGAGCTCCAGTTTCCTCCCACATCCCAAAGATGTGCAGGTTGGTAGGTTAATTGGCCGCTGTAAATTGCCCCTAGTGTATAGGCGAGTGTAGGATCTGGGGGGAGCTGACGAGATTGTGGGGGGAATAAAATGAGTTAGAGTAGGACTAGTGATAAAATGGGTGGTTGACGGATGGTGTGGAAGTCAGTGGGCTCCAGGAAGGTCAAGATTCAAAGTCAAGTTTATCGTCATCTGCACAAGTCCATGTGTGCACAGATGCAATGAAAAACTTACTTGCAGCAGCATCACAGGCACAGAGCATCAGATAAGCAGCATTCATAAAAGTGCAAAGTGACCAGAGTGGTCATAGGAGTTGCTAAATGGTAGCAGTGATTAGAGTTTTGCCGGTTGGTTCAAGAACCGAATGGTTGAAGGGAAGTCGCTGTTCCTGACCCGGTGGTGTGGACTTCAGGCTTCTGTACTTCCTGCCCGATGGTAGCTGCGAGAAGATGGCACGGCCCGGATGGTGGGGATCCTTGAAGATGGATGTTGCCTTCTTGAGGCAGCATCTCCTGTAGATACTCCCAATGGTGGGGAGGGATGTGCCCGTGATGTATGGGGCTGGGTCCACTATTCTCTGCAGCTTCCTACGTTCCTGCGCATTCGAATTGTCGTACCGACCCTGATGCAACCAGTCAGGATACTTTCAACAGTACATCTGTCGAAGTTTGTTTGGTGACAAGCCGAACCTCCTTAACCTCCTAAGGAAGTAAAGACACTGGCGCGCCTTTCCTTGTGATTGCATCGATGTGCTGGGCCCAGGACAGGTCGTCCAATATGTTAACGCCCAGGAATTTAAAGCCGCCGACTCTCTCTACCGCCGATCCCCCAGTGTAGACTGGCGCACGTTCGCCCTACTTCCCCTCCCTGTAGTCAACAATCAGCTCTTTAGTTTCACTGTCGTTGAGCGAGAGGTTGTTGTTGTAGGACCACTCAACCCAGGTGTCCTGCCTCGCTCCTGTACACTGACTCACCACCTGTGATTCGTCCAACAACAAGTGGTGTCGTCGGCGAATTTGTGCATGGCGTTGGAGCTGTGCTGAGCCACACAGTGATGTGCGTGTCGATTATGCGATGAACTACACCGTTCACTACCCAGTGGGTTAGCCAGTGATCTTGCCCAGACTCCTGCCTGAGGCTTCCCAGCTCGGCAAGGTCAGTGCGGAGCGAGCACAGAGTGAGCTGGTTGTGAATGCACTCACTGCCCCCTGCTGTTACCTGCAGACACTGCGGGCAGTTTCAGACTTGCCTCTCACTCACCCCTCCACAATCTCAACGTTCCATAAACAGTGGGGTGGGCACTGAGCCCCCAACACCTGGTCCACCCTCAGTATTTGTTTATTTATTGGTCATGGGATGACCTCTGTGGTAACGCCAGTATTGGGTGTAGTGGTGAGCATAGCTGCTTTCCAAGCAGTTGACCTGGGTTCAATTCCCAGCCATCGCAGTTTGTAGAGTTTGTAGGGCAGGCCTGGTAGTGAAACGGTTAGCGTAACATTATTACAGCACCAGCAACTAGGGTTCAATTCCGGCCGCTGTCCTGTAAGGAGTTTGTACGTTCTCCCCGTGTCTGTGTGGGTTTCCTCCGGGTGCTCCGGTTTCCTCCCCACATTCCAAAGACGTACGGGTTAGGAAGTTGTGGGCATGCTATGTTGGCGCTGGAAGCGTGGCGACACTTGCGGGCTGCCCCCAGAAACCTCTACGCAAAA
This sequence comes from Pristis pectinata, assembly GCF_009764475.1. Classification (NCBI taxonomy): domain Eukaryota; kingdom Metazoa; phylum Chordata; class Chondrichthyes; order Rhinopristiformes; family Pristidae; genus Pristis; species Pristis pectinata. The sequence continues at coordinate 2,152,429 of NC_067428.1, forward strand.
GATGCATTTCACTGTGTGTTTCGATGTACATGTGACTAATAAATGATATCTTATCACCCATCCCTAAATGAGAAGGCAGCTCAGAGTTAACACTTGGGTCTGGAGTCACATACAGGCCGGAGTGGGTGAGGACGGCAGATATCCCTCGCTGAAGGGTGTCAGTGAACAGATGGGTTTTTACAATGTTCCTCTACGACACCTTAACTGAGAATGTCTTCTCCTTAAATCCCAGATTTATTAAATTATTTGATTTTATACTTCACAGAAACTGTGGTGGGATTCGAACTCATGTCTGGAGCAATGGTCCAGAACTCTGGCTGCCAGTCAGGTCTCCTGGAGCACTAGGCTACTGTAAACCCTCAGTTAACTCCCACCTCAGGTCCACCTCTCCACCTTGCTTCCAGCTCCCCTTCCCCACACAGAACTGGTGGGCAGACGTGAAGCTTTCACTTGGGAAAGCGGGGGTCATAGTCCCGGGGGGTGAGGAGGTGCTCTGGACATCAGTAGCGGCCAGCCACCACAAGAAATGGCTTCCAACTCCCCGTCTCATACTCTGAACATGTCAGTCTAATCCAACTTCAAAGGTGAACCAGTCCAATCCCTGAAGCCTGTCCTCAGGATTTAACTCTTTCAGCCTGGTATCATTCTGGAGAATCCGTACCCGTCTCCCTCCTGGGTGTCAATCTAATTCCCGAGGTGTGGTGCCAGCTAGCTGCACATGCCCAGACTGAGGGTAACCCACCCCCCAGCAGATACAGGATACCTTCCACCCCTTCTGTTCCAGCCCCTTTGGGACAACATTGCTCAGCATGTCAATACCCAGTTTCAGTCCGTGCTGACTCTGCCAAACCCTTGCATTATTTCAAAACGCACTGTTACCACTTTCCTAATAATAATTTCCAAGACATTCCCAGCACAGTGGTGTGGCTGGTCGAGCTCCGCTCTCACAGCACCAGAGACCCCGGTTCAATCCCAACCTCCAGTGCGGAGTTTGCACATTCTCCCTGTGTGACCGCGTGGGTTTCCCCCAGGTGCTCCGGTTTCCTCCCCCATCCCAAAGACTTGCGGGTTGGTAAGATATTTGGCCATCATAAACTGTCCCTAGTGTGTTGGTGAGTGGTAGAGTCTGGGGGGAGTTAATGAGAATGTGGGGAGAACAAAATAGGTGAGAGTAGGAATGGGAGTTTGATGGTTGGCACAGACCTGATGGGCCGAAGGGCCTGTCCCCCGGCTGTATGACTCAGTGACTCCATTAGCCTCCAGGGATTTCTATCCCTGCTGCTCCTTGAATGGTTCCCGTATACTATGGGATGGACTCTGACCTCACGATCTACCTTGTTGTGACCTTGCACCTTATTGTCTGCCTGCACTGCACTTTCTCTGTAGCTGTGACACTTTACTATGTACTGTTACTGTTTTTACCTGTACTACATCAATGCACTCTGTACTAACCCAATGTAACAGCTCTGCGTAATGAATTGACCTGTACGATCGGTATGCCAGACAAGTTTTTCACTGTACCTCGGTACAAGAGACAATAATAAACCAATACCAATACAGTTCCTAACCTAACTGTTACATGAGAAATTTTACAGGTTACAACAGGATTCCATTCCTGAGAACAACTGGCAAGTGGGAAATGCAGCCACCTGACAATATATTTAAATAAAAACGCAGGTCAACAAGGTCAACGCGTAGTTAAACCAGGGTGTCTAACTCAACCACTCAGAGATTGCCACAGACTCACAGCAGCCAGCAAACCCATCGCGCCGGTCCCCCAAACGCTCGATCGTATGCATGAGCTGTACATAAGTCGGGCATTCACATGCCAGGTCGGGACCCTGCCTTCCTTCAGTCCAAGGTGGGTCATCACCCAATGTCCCACACTGGCTTCCTCTCCCATGGAAGTTTTCATGAGTCAAGCTTTCAACTCCCTCTGCAGCTTCCTGCTTAGAGCCACAACATCTGTTGTCACCCAGCCTGAAGTTTGCACCGTCTAATATCATCCACGGTACAGACGCTCTGAGCTCTTAGTGATGACCCCAAGTACGGACCCTGGGGAGAGATGTACGGACCCTGGTCAATGGGAGTATGGACACCCAGGACCCCGACTACTGACCATGAGGATGACCACCACAGAGTTTGGAGCAAAGACCCCTGGGGACCACTGAATACAAACCCCTGGGGCACTCGAGCACAGTCCTTTGGGGAATGCAGAGCCTGGGGGGTCCCAAGTTCAGACTCCTGAGGAGCCAGGACCCACCGACTGTGAGGAAAGCTGAGTGTAGACCCCGGGACACCAAGTACATGCTTGGAGATCTGTGTGTGGATCCCTGGGAAGATCTGTGTGTGGATCCCCAGGAGATCCATGTGTAGATCCCTGGGAGATCCATGTGCAGATACCTGGGAGTGTTCACCATAATTCTGCATGTTTCGTGTCCTGAAGTCAACTTCATGCCCTTGGTGCCTCTGCTACTCCTGGGGCTGCACTGTGGCTCGTCATCTTTTCCAAACACCTTTTGAAGAGTCAAAAACACCCCCTCCCTCATCTCAGCTCCTTCACCCTATCCTTGCCCTGTCCGTTCTCCTTTATGGAGACACGAGGGTTTTTGGGCGTCCCTCCTAGACATTTGCAGTTGCAGGGCGAAACCTTCTGGCTTCATTTTCTCCCTGACATTGCCTCACCAAACTGGTCCCTCCCCCCACTTCTCCCTGCCTGCTAATTACACACTTGAGCCTTACATCAGGAGTGCGGAAGTTATTGGAGAAAACTGTTCCCATGCCGTCCGACTCTCTGTGTCTCTGAAGCCGTTCTGTGGGCACCACCTCTGGATCTGGGTCTGGTGGTGTTTGCACGGATCTGAAGGTTGCCACTCAACAGTGATGTGGTCTCCTCCCGTCATTCCAGCCCCTCCACGGCTATCACATCATGAGGGAAACTGACAGGGTCATGGATCTCAGTGGAATGAGTGAAGCATAATTTCTTCAACCAAAACTCTGATGGATTAGCTTTATTTGCCTCACAGTTAATTTTGTCCTGACCCATCACACCTGGATCCACCTGTCAGCCACCAGCTTGTGCTCCTCCCCCTCTGTTGTGAGGAATACACATGGCTGTCACGTGACAGTAACGGACCGGAGGACAGCGTTGCTCCTCTGATCGGAAGTGATACCACTGTCAATCAAGGTGCAGCTCCACACCCCCCCCCTCCCCCTCAGGTGTGAGAGTACCTTTGCCTCTGAACTTGCCTGACCAGTATCCTTTGGCTCTGAACCTGCCTGACCATTGGGTGTGGCAGAAACCTTTGTCTTTGACCCCTCCCACACACCATTGGCTCATTTAAATCACAACAGTGAGGCTCCACCCAGCTTCCTAGCACCATACAAAGGGCTGCATCCACTAGCCCTTCCTCTTTGACAACCCCAGGAAGTAGTGAGACAATGTTGTAGAGATCATTGGTAAGGGTGCATCACCACATGGTCAGGGAGCATTTCACTCAGACTCAGGGAGCGTTAAGGGCCAATGCTAGTGTGGGTCAGGCATTGAAGTGTTATATCCTGAAGTTGTACATTGTTACTGTGTGCTTGTTTGTATCAGTGTGTGTGTGAGTGTATTTTACCCCCGTTGCAATCCCCTCTCGTGTTCGTGGTATCCTGTGCGTGAGTGAGCGTGTGTCTGTTCCCATCCATTCTGTCCCGCATTTGCCTTTGTGATCAAACTAGTTTTGGTCTACAAAGCTCGTGTCCAGAGTCCTTGATCTTTAAGACAGTAAAGAACGATTTCACACAACACCCTCCCCCCCACCCTTTTATTCCGTCTTCTCCCCTCTCTCTTTCTTTCCAGTCCTGACGAAGGATCTCGGCCCGAAACGTCGACTGTTTATTTCCCTCCATGGATGCTGCCTGACCTGCTGAGTTCCTCCAGCATTTTGTGTGGGTTGCTCCAGATTCCAGCATCTGCAGATTCTCTTGTGTCTCCGTCATTCCTAAACTCCTCAGTGCCCACCCTGAGGTTCAGTGGCTTCTGCTGCTTGGTTTTACTTTGCATCCTGACTTGAAGAAGATGAGACCTCCACCTGCCAGCCCTTGTTTACCTGGAACACCCACTGCAACCCTTTAAAACTGGCACCCTTCCCACTAAACATTTTTACTCCATGTTCTCTCCTGCCATTAACCTACTCTGATGACACTGGGGTCTCTGCTCTCCCGAGCATGTCGACACGTGACCCAGGACTGGATCTGGCAATGCCTCCTCCTTCTCCTCAAACGGACCACGAGTCCATCCTCCTCCTCCCTGACCTGGCTACCCCAAACCCAACTGGAATTGTGAAAACCCATCTGGTTGGCTAATGCCCCTGCAGAGGAGGGAGTCTGTCACTGTACCCACTGCACCCCACACGTGACTCCAGACCCACTAACATGGTTGACTCTGAACCTCAGTTCAGGGGTGATTAGAGACAGACAATAATTCCAGGCATCCCAGCAGCACAGATATAAATCTACCCCTCCCTCCGCTCACAACCATCACCACTTCCATGGGTCTTGCACCTCTCTGTAACTTTACTGCACATTTGCTCTTCTAAGTCCCTCCCGTTAATCAGTGACTTGTAAAACAATTGCATGTAGATATTAGGAAAGAGGAGGTGCTGAAAACTTTTGGAAAGCATTGAGTTGGATAAGTCGCCAGGACCCAAGGCTGCTGTGGGAGGTGAGGGAGGAGATTGCGAGCCTCTGACGATGATCTTTGCATCGTCGATGGAGACGGGAGAGGTTCCGGAAGACTCGAGGGTTGCAGATGTTGTTCCCTTATTCAAGAAGGAGAGTAGGGATAGCCCAGGAAACTATAGACCAGTGAGTCTTACCTCTGTGGTTGGTAAGCTGATGGAGAAGATCCTGAGAGGCAGGATTTATGAACATTTGGAGAGGTATAATATGGTTAGGAATAGTCAGCATGGCTTTGTCAAGGGCAGGTCCTGCCTTACGAGCCTGATTGAATTTTTGAGGATGTGACTAAACACATCGATGAAGAGAGAGCAGTAGATGTAGTGTATATGGATTTCAGCAAGGCATTTGATAAGGTACCCCATGCAAGGCTTATTAAGAAAGTAAGGAGGCATGGGATCCAAGGGGGCATTGCAGTGTGGATCCAGAACTGGCTGGCCCACAGAAGGCAAAGAGTAGTTGTTGAAGGGTCGTATTCTGCATAGAGGTCGGTGACCAGCGGTGTACCTCAGGGATCTGTTCTGGGACCCTTACTATTTGTGATTTTTATAAACAACCTGGATGAGGAAGTGGAGGGATGGGTTAGTAAGTTTGCGGATGACACAAAGGTTGGAGGTGTTGTGGATAGTGTGGAGGGCTGTCAGAAGTTAAAGAGAGACAAAAATAGGATGCAGAGTTGGGCTGAGAAGTGGCAGATGCAGTTCAACCCCAGATAAGTGTGAAGTGGTTCATTTTGTAGGTCAAATATGATGGCAGAATATAGTATTAATGGTAGGACTCTTGGCAGTGTGGAGGGTCAGAGGGATCTTGGGGTCCGAGTCCCATAGGACGCTCAAAGCGGCTGCACAGGTTGACTCTGTGGTTAAGAAGGCATATGGTGTATTGTCCTTCATCAATCAGGGAATTGAATTTAGGAGCTTAGAGGTAATGTTGCAGCTATATAGGTCCCTGGTCAGACCCCACTTGAAGTACTGTGCTCAGTTCTGGTCACCTCACTACAGGAAGGATGTGGAAGCCATAGAGAGGGTGCAGAGGAGATTTACAAGGATGCTGCCTGGGATGCGGAGCGTGCTGTATGAAAACAGGTTGAGGGAACTCAGCCTTTTCTCCTTGGAGAGACGGAGGATGAGTGGGGACCTGATAGAGGTGTATAAAATGATGAGAGGCATTGATTGTGTGGATAGTCAGAGGCTTTTCCCCAGGGCTGAAATGGTAGCCACAAGAGGACACAGGTTTAAGGTGCTGGGGAGTAGATATAGAGGAGATGTCAGGGTAAGTTTTTTACTCAGAGAGTGGTGAGTGCGTGGAATGGGCTGCCAGAAATGGTGGTGGAGGCGGATACGATAGGGTCTTTCAAGAGACTGTTGGATAGGTACATGGAGCTGAGTAAAATAGAGGGCTATGGGTAAGCCTAGTAATTTCTAGGGTAGGGACATGTTCAGCACAGCTTTGTGGGCCAAAGGGCCTGAATTGTGCTGTAGGTTTTCTATGTTTCTATGTTTCTATGTTTCTATGCATGCAGACGTACACCCGCTTTTCTTCCTTGAGTCTAGTTATATTACCAACAGACCGCAATCAGTGAGGATAGGCAGCAATACCTCCAGCACGATTATTCTCAACACTGGTGCCCCACAAGGCTGCGTCCTCAGCCCTCTGCTCTACTCCCTATACACTCATGACTGTGTGGCCAGATTCTGCGCTAACTCCATCTACAAGTTTGCAGATGATACCACCGTCGTAGGCCATATCTCAAAAAATGATGAGTCAGAGTACAGGAAGGAGATAGAGAGCTTAGTGAAATGGTGTCATGACAACAACCTTTCCCTCAATGTCAACAAAACAAAAGAGCTGGTCATTGACTTCAGGAAAGGGGGCGGTGTACATGCACCTGTCTACATCAATGGTGCTGAGGTCAAGAGGGTTAAGAGTTTCAAGTTCCTGGGAGTGAACATCACCAACAGCCTGTCCTGGTCCAACCATGTAGACACCACAGCCAAGAAAGCTCACCAGCGCCTCTACTTCCTCTGGAGGCTAAAGAAATTCGGCATGTCCCTTTTGAGACCCACCAACTTTTATTGATGCACCATAGAAAGCATTCTATCTGGATGCATCACAGCTTGATACGGCAACTGCTCTGCCCAGGACCGCAAGAAACTGCAGATGATTAGCGGACACAGTCCAGCACAGCATGGAAACCAGCCTCCCCTCCATGGACTCTGTCTTTACCTCTCGCTGCCTTGATGAAGCAGCCAACATAATCAAAGACCCCACCCACCCGGGTCATTCTCTTTTCTCTTCTCTTCCATCAGGTAGAAGATACAGGAGCCTGAGGGCACGTACCACCAGGCTCAAGGACAGCTTCTACCCCACTGTGATAAGACTATTGAACGGTTCCCTTATACGATGAGATAGACTCTTGACCTCACAGTCTATCTTGTTGTGACCTTGCACCTTATTGTCTACCTGCACTGCACTTCCCTGTAGCTGTGACACTTTACTCTGCATTCTGTATTGTTTTGCCCTGTACTACCTCAATGTGTAATGAATTGACCTGTACGATCGGTATGCAAGAGAAGTTTTTCACTGTACCACAGTACAAGTGACAATAATAAACCAATACCAATAGCAATATATGGATTCTGTTGAATCCTGAGGGAATTCCCTGGCACTGGAATCCTCACTGGAATCAGTAATGCCCTCAATCCCTCCTTGTTTCCCTTCCCTTTCTCTGCAGAACAGTTTTCCTGGAAATTGCTTGACCTCAATTAAGCCATTAAAACAGCATCGTGTCACCCGATATTTAAGTCCCATGAAGATCATGCTCTGTAATTGCAGGGTTCACAGATATTTATTCTTGGGATTCCCCAGATAATGGCACACGGTGGCAGTTTCACTATGATCTACTCTACTGATCTACTGCATGTGTGCTTGGCCTTGCAGATGCAATCTCTGCACCAAGGTCTTCATGAATATAATGCAAGCAGCACTCCTCCAGCTACTGGGGAGTGTTGCTGCTGAAAGAACAGTTACTGTAATAACGATGAGGTTTGCTGCCAGACAGGATGGAGTCACGTGTTGAAGTCCCAGTGATGGGGGTCCCACTAATGGGGGTCCCAGTGATGGGGTCCCAGTGATGGAGGTCCCAGTGATGGAGGTCCCAGTAATGGGGGTCCCACTGATGGGGTCCCACTGATGGAGGTTCCACTGATGGGGGTCCCAGTGATGGGGGTCCCACTGCTGGGATATCAGTGATGGGGTCTTAAGTGATGGGGGTCCCACTGATGGGGATCCCACTGATGGGGGTCCCACTGATGGGGGTCCCAGTGATGGGGATCACACTGATGGGGGTCCCACTGATGGGGGTCCCACTGATGGGGTATCAGTGATGGGCGTCCTACAGATGGAGTCCCCAGTGCCTCCCTCCTCCTGCTCACTGCCCACGCTGAGACCTTGGTCCTCCCGTATTTGGCCCACACTCTGATGCCACCAAACATACCTGTGTGGACCCAAAGCCATTGCACCAGAGCTCTGCTGGAGGCAAGGGCAACATCACAGAGCAGGGAGTGAGGGAGGAAGGGTAGGGAGCTCTCAAGAGGAGGCCTCACCTGTGAGGAACAGTTCCCCAAGCCCGAGGGTGTGGACACAGGGCATGGACACAGGGTGTGGACACTGGGTGTGGACACGGGGTGTGGACACAGGGCGTGGACACAGGGTGTGGACACAGGGTGTGGACATAGGGCATAAACATAGGGTGTGGACACAGGGTGTGGACACTGGGGTATGGACACAGGGTGTGGACACAGGGTGTGGACACAGGGTGTGGTCACAGGGTGTGGACACAGGGCGTGAACACAGGGTGTGGTCACAGGGTGTGGTCACAGGGCGTGGACACAGGGTGTGGACACAGGGTGTGGACACAGGGCGTGGACACAGGGTGTGGACACAGGGCATAAACATAGGGTGTGGACACAGGGCATGAACACAGGGTGTGGACACAGGGTGTGGACACAGGGCATGAACACAGGGTGTGGACACAGGGTGTGGACACAGGGCATGAACGCTGGGTGTGGTCACAGGGCGTGGACACAGGGTGTGGACACAGGGCGTGGACACAGGGTGTGGACACAGGGTGTGGACACAGGGCATAAACATAGGGTGTGGACACAGGGTGTGGACACTGGGGTGTGGACACAGGGTGTGGACACTGGGTGTGGACACAGGGTGTGGACACTGGGGTGTGGACACAGGGTGTGGACATGGGGTGTGGACACGGCATGAACACAGGGTGTGGACACAGGGTGTGGACACAGGGTGTGGACACGGGGTGTGGACACAGGGCATGAACACAGGGTGTGGACACAGGGTGTGGACACAGGGTGTGGACACGAGGTGTGGACACGGGGTGTGGGAACAGGAGTGTGGAAACAGGAGTGTGGACACTGTGTGTGGACACCGGGGTGTGGACACTGTGTGTGGACACCAGGTGGGGTGGACAGAGGGGTGGATACATGGGTGGGCTGCAATACGAACCCACTGTTGAGGTGGGGAGGTGGGAGTGGGAGGAGCTCGCAGACAGCAGCTGATTGAGGAGAGGTGAACCTCCCACACATCTCTCCTCCCTGCCACTGGCACGTTGCTCTCCTGACCTGGGCTCAGGGTGGGTGACTCCGAGCAACTGGGACCTGGGAGAATATATAGAGCCACAGTCACCCAGCAGAGAGACAGGCCCTTCGGCCCACCACATCCATGCCGACCATCGTACCCATCGATACTAACCCCATTCACTAACGCCTGCTATACCTTGACAATGCAAGTGCACATCCAGAATCTTCTTCTATGCTGTGAGAGTCTCTGCCTCCATCACCCCCTCAGGCAACAGCATCCTGGTCCCAACCACCCTCTGGGTGAAACGGTTGTTCCTCAGATCCCTCCTACCCCCTGAACCTATGCCCTCCGGTCTGAGACACCTCTGCCATGACCAGAAGTTGATTACTGTCTGTCTTATCTCTGCTGCTGATTGCTTTATGTCTGTGCGTCAGGTTCCCCCTCCGCCTCCACTGTTCCCACTCAGTGTCTTCTCAGAACTGGAACGTCCTGGTGAATCTCCTCTGCACCCCCTACAGTGTAACCATGTCCTGCCCAGTGTAGTGCACGGTACTCCAGCTGTGATCTACCCAGTGTTTTATAAAGTTCTATCATGACTTCCCTGCTCTTATGGCCTGGCTAATGCAGTCCCACACGCCTCATCGCCTACCAGGGTTAAATTCCACCTGCCGTTGCTCTGCCCAGCTAGCAGACAATCCATGTCATTCTGCAGCCTGACACTGCCCTGCTCATTATCTGACACCCCATCTGTGGGGCTCTGCTGAAAAACACAGCAAGTGTCAGCAGGAGTTTATCCACTGAGTGCAGCGTCCATGAAGACTGGCTTTGGTGAGGTTAGGACAACAGTTTACAAAGTTAAATACATTTATTCAATTAACCAATGACGGTTTATATAAAAACAAAAATTCTGGAATCCTCAGCAGATCAGGCCACATCTGTCCTGGTCCAACCACGTAGATGCCAACGGCCAAGGAAGCTCACCAGCGCCTCTACTTTCCTCAGGAGGCTAAAGAAATTTGGCATGTCCCCTTTGACACTCACCAACTTTTGTCAATGCACCATAGAAAGCATCCTATCTGGATGCATCACGGCTTGGTACGGCAACTGCTGTGCCCAGGACCACAAGAAACTGCAGAGAGTTGTGGACACAGCCCAGCGCATCACGGAAACCAGCCTCCCCTCCATGGACTCTGTCTACACTTCTCACTGCCTTGGTGAAGCAGCCAGCATCATCAAAGACCCCACCCACCCAGGACATTCTCTCTTCTCTCCTCTTCCATCAGGCAGAAAAATACAAGATCCTGAGGGCACGTACCACCAGACTTAAGGACAGCTTCTATCCCATGGTGATAAGACTATTGAACGGTTCCCTTATATGATGAGGATGGACTCTTGACCGCACAATCTACCTGTTGACCTTGCACCTTATTGTCTACCTGCAGTGCACTTCCTGTAGCTGTGACACTTTTACTCTGTATTCTGTTATTGTCTTCAATGCACCGTGTAATGAATTGATCGGTACAAATGGTCTGCAAGACAAGATTTTCACTGTACCTCGGTACAAGTGACAATAATAAACCAATTCCCAATATCAATCTGTGGGAGAGAAGAGTTGATGTTTCAGGACTGCTCCCATTCACTCAGTTTACAGTTTACACCCTGCTTCACCCCATCAGAGACACCCGCCTCCCTCACCCTCTCTGGAAGCTTCTTTTGTCTCCTTCTCAGTTCCAAGGAAGGTTCTTTCGACCTGAAACATTAACTCTGTTTCTCTTCTTCAGATTCTGCCTGACCTGCTGAGTGTTTCCAGCATTTCCCGTTTTTATGTTGGAATTCCAGCGTCCACAGTTTTTATTTTATTTTCATAGCAGGTTAGATGATGAGCTGCAGCTGTGGTAGGTGAGAGTTGACGGAAATCATTGGGATCCGCGGCAACCAAATCTGCAGTGAGAGTCTGCATCTCAAGGAAAGTGACTCAGAGTTGATGAGCCGGAGCCTGAGCTTCAGACTGTGATGGGAGGGGAATAGATTCAGTCACTTCGGAGTCGTCAGTCAAGGGGGACAGGAGGGTGTGAGTGCGAGTGAGTCAGGAGGGAGTGTTACTCGTCCAACAGCTGGGTGAGAGCAGAGACCGAGATTGGATGAGCAAAGTGACTGCACTGCTGTAACACAGGGGATCATTCAAGTTGTGGGTGGTGGAAAGGCCAGCACAGTGGCACAGAGAGTCGAGCCGCAGCCTCGTAGCCCCAGGAACCTGGGTTCAATCCTGACTTGGGGCTCTGTTGGTGCGGAGTTTGCACGTTCTCCCTGTGACCACGTGGGTTTCCCCCGGGTGCTCCGGTTTCCTCCACGTCCCAAGGATGTGCAGGTTGGTGGGTTAATTGGCTGCTGTAAGTTGCCCCCTGGTGTGAGTATTAGAATCTAGGGGGAATTAATGAGAATGTGGGGGAAAATCTCAAAGAACAGGATTGATGTAGGATTGATGTGGATGAGCGGTTGGGGGGTCAGCACAGTCTTGTTGGGCCGAAGGGCCTGTTTCTGTGCAGAATCTCTCTATAACTGGAGGATTATGAATGTAGTAATGACAGGGGACAGGATAGTTTGGGGAATGGACACAACAGTGCAGGACAGAGTACAGAAACATAGACATGAACCTGGATTTGGAAAGTAGCAAATGTAACCACACTGATTAAGGGAGGACGGAGAGAGAATCCAAGGAACTCTAGAATTGTTAACCTGACATCAGTAGTGGGGAAAATGGTTGAACTTATTAGAACTCAGAACATAGAACACTACAGCACAGTACAGGCCCTTCGGCCCCCAATGTTGTGCTGACATTTTATCCTGCTCTAAATTCTATCTAAACTTTCCCTCCCACATAGCCCCCATATTGTTTACAGAAGTGGTAAGATGGCACTTAGAAAATAACACAGGGCCACCTTGGACTTGTGAAAGGGAATTATGTGTGACAAATCTGCTGGAGTTTCTCGAGATTGTAGCCAGCACACTTGATATGGGTGAATCAGTGGCTGTGGTGTATTTGAAGTTATTAAACAAAGTGGTGTGGGATTGGACAGAGCACAGACTGAGGACTGGAAGCAAAGGGTAGGAACAGACAGATCACCTTTCTGTTTTGGGTTGCTGTAATGGTCAGTCACCGTGTGTAGATCCTTCCTTTGCCCTGGTCTCCAAAGTCCTGGTGGTGGCGAGAGTCAGATACAGTGCTGGACAGAGAGGTCATCGGAAGGTGTTCCGACTGGGATTGTAACCTGATAACTCTGGGTAAACCATTCGACCTATCCCAGGACCGTCTGCCGCCACACGTTATGTGAAATTTGTAGCACACGTACTTCCCTGCAGCCCATTCCCACACCAGCATGTCTGTCCTGGGCCTTCTCCACTGCCAGGGTGAGGCTGAACGTAAACCAGAGGAAAAGCCCCTCATATCCCGTCCAGATCGTCTACAACTCAACAGCGTGAACAATAAATTCTCCAACCTCCAGCAAACCGCTCCGCTTCTGCCCCTTGTCCCCCTCCTCCTGATCGACCCAGTTCCTCCTTCACCCACCCCAGAGCCCCCGTCACCCCACCCCCACCCTCTCTGTCTGCCCATCACCCACGCACTCCTCCCACCGCGTCCCCTCCCCCGCTGTTCCCCTCTGCCCTCCCCACCTCCCTCCCCGAGTCCACGCTCACCTCCCTTTCCGATCAGATTCCATCATCTTCAGCCCTCCGCCAGCTCCACCTCTCACCCTCCCCCTCACCCGGGTCCACCTATCTCCTGCCAGCTCTTGCTCTACCCCTCACCTTCATACCCCTCTCCCCTCTGTCTTTCAGTCCAGATGAAGGGTCTCGACCGGAAACGTCGACTGTCCACTTCCCTCCGCAGATGCTGCCCGACCCGCTGAGTTCCTCCAGCGTTTTGTTTGTTGCTCCTGAATTAGAATTCCTTTCCAAAACGTTTCACCTCTCCCATGCTCTGGAGACTCTCCAGGCTAACTCGCTGTCTTGAGGTCTCACTTGGCCTGTTGTCCTTCTGCAGAGCACCCTGCTTGTCACACACAGGTGGCAGCAGGGAAGTGCGGATAGTGGCTGAAGATCCCTTGGCGGTAACAAGGGGACACCAACAGTCAATGAATTCCAGCCGGTTATCGTTGAATACCACCGCAGGTCAGCAGCTGTGTAACTGGTGTGGTGGGGGGGGGTGGTGTGGGGGGTGTTCCCGAACATGGACAGGTGGGCAGAGCCAGCTCCCAGTGACCAGATCCACCAAGCACTCCCTCAGGTCAGTCACCACAAGGTGCTCACCATCAGGGGCAGCAGAAAGTTGTGTAACACAGAGTTATATCCTGGGACAAAAACCATCACCATGCAGCCGTAGACCACCGGTGACAATCCGGGTTGTAGAGTGCTGTACCCCGGGGGTCCGGAGGCTGTGGTCACTGGCCCCACACTGCCAGGGGCGGGTCACTGCTGGTGGAGAGCAGGCAAGGTAGCATCGGCCCATTTGCACCTCTCAACCAAATCTTTAAAGTAAACCATGGGGGTAATCTCCCAACCAGGCACGACAACCTACTTTGTACAGAATCACAGGAACACGGCAGGCGCTATCCTAATGCAGGTCGGTCCTTTCCCTTCAAGCCTTCAAACCAACTTCATGAGCAGAAACTCTCTGAGAGGCAGAAGGGAGATACAGTGATCCCCTTGCCCTGGCTGTAGCCACTCCAGCACCTACACAGCTAGGCCCCTTCCGATGAGATGGCCTTGCAGGAAACCTCCTGGCCTTCCCAGCTGGACAACTGACCAGTCCGACAGCCCTGCTTCCAGTCACCACGTGTGGTGTCCCTCGGGAGAGGTGGGCAGAGCCGGTTAAAACCTACGGCATGTTTTCTGCATCCTGTTGAACTTCCTCGGATTGCTGGGAGCCGTCAGCTAAGGGCAGGCTTCAGTTCTTGGACCCTGCAGGAGGATCCCAGGGACCTGATCATTTGCCTGCTGGAAGCCTCCCCCACTGACTGCACACAGTACCCATTCCCAGGGGATTCCCTGTGCCCATTCCCAGATTTCCACAGGTCATTCCGTAAACCTGCTGCCAGCCAGCAGAGGGAGCCCTTCAGCTGTGCAGCTCCCCACCGTCCCTGCCCCGTAGGGCAGGGACGGGACCCTCCCGTGGGGCAGGGATGGGATCCCCCCCCACCGTGCCCACCCCGCCTCCCCTCTTCTGTCCACCTATCACTGCTCTGCTTTTCCCTCCCATATATCGGGCTTCCCCTTTTCCTCTCTTCAGTCCTGAAGAAGGGTCCTGACCCGAAACGTTGACCGCCTGCTTTTCTCCACGGATGCTGCCTGGCCCGCTGAGTTCCTTCAGCATCGTCGTGTTTTTCATCCAGATTCCAGCATCTGCAGTCCTTTGTTTCTCTTTTCTGCAGTTTTTTTAGTTTTCCATTTCTAAAAACATATGTGCTTTGTGGAGGTAGAAAAAACTACAACAACCACTTGCATTGATGTAGCACCTTTACTACAGTAAATATCCTGAACTGCCTTTCAGAAGCATCATCTCACACGTGGAATCTGGAACATCTTAATACAGATGGGGGGGGGGAAGGAGAGAGAGAGAGAGAGAGAGAGAGCAGGAGGGAGAGAGGAAGGTAGGGGGACAAGAAGGGGAGAGATGGAAGAGAGAATGAGAGAGGAGGAGTGAGAAAGGGCAGAAGGGAGCAGAGAGAGGGAGGTGGGGAGGGATTAGGAAGGAAATCGGAGTCCTAGGGTCTCGACATCAGAGAGCCTGAGGTGGAGGGATGTAGAGGTCTCCAAGGATTAGGACTTTGGAGGAGGCTACAGAGCAGGGAATGGAGGGTCCTGAGGATGAATAACAATGGAGATATCGAGCTGTTGCCTAACGGAGAAGTGGCCCAGGGTGGTGGAGAACGGGACTCTGAGGGAGGGGCAGCAGGGTCCTGGGAGTGCAGCCCAGAGCATCAGGATTGTCCCAGAATGGAACTGGACTCTCCTCCCTCCCTCGGGATGCTGCCATTGGCACTCACCTCCGCTCCGTCACGTGCCACGGGGTTGGTGCTTTATCAGGTTTGGCTGACGGCTGCCTGGGGTCATGGCACAGAGGAGCTCTCCGCTGATTGGCTGAGGTTGGTTTGGGTTTAACGCAGGGTTGCCAAGGGGGCACCATATCAGGTCGGGGCAGAAGACCAGGAACCAGGGCAGCTGAGGTAACACTGGCTGTGGGTGAATGGGACTATGTGGTAGTCCTTCCCTTAGGCCTGACCTGCTTCAGGCTTCATAGAACATAGAACACACAACACTACAGCACAGTACAGGCCCTTCGGCCCACAATGTTATACTGACATTTTATCCTGCTCTAAGATCTATCTAACCCTTCCCTCCCACATAGCCCCCTATTTTTCTATCATTCATGTGTCTAAGAGTCTCTTAAATGTCCTTAATGTATCTGCCCCCACAACCTCCCCTTATACCTTCCTCCAATCACCTTTAAATTATGTCCCCTCGTGTTACCCATCGTTGCCCTAGGAAAACGTCTCTGACTGTCCATTCGATCTGTGCCTCTTATCATCTTGTTCACCTCTATCAAGCCACTTCTCATCCTCCTTCTCTCCAAAGAGAAAAGTCCCAGCTCGCTCAACCTATCATAAGTAAGTCCTGGCAGTCGGGCATTCCCAAAGTTTTGACAGTCTGCTCAGGGAATGTCCCCACATGATCCATTGTGTCCTTCTCCCACAGGGCCTGCAGGATGTTCCGTGCTGACCACTGGCTGATGGGCTTCTGGTAAAGGCGTTTTTCTGAGGGATCTTATCCACAAAGGACAGGTAGTGTGGCAAAGTGCAAATGTCTGGAACATTGTGATATACCATAGGGTGGTAAAAAAGGCATAAAGCAAGTTCGCCTTTATTAGTCGAGGCATTGAGTTCAAGAGTTGGGAAGTTACGTTGCAGCTTTATAAAACTCTGGTTAGGCTGTATCTGGAGTATTGCATTCAGTTCTGGTCACCCCTTTACAGGAAAGACGTGGAGGCTCTGGAGACGGTGCAGAAGAGATTCACCAGGATGATGCCTGGATTAGAGGGCATGAGCTACAAGGAGAGGTTGGACAAACTTGGGTTGTTCTCTCTGGAGAGAGCCGGGATCTTTTCCTCAGGGTTTAAATGTCTAATACCAGAGGACATGCATTTAAGGTGAGAGGGGGGAAAGTTCAAAGGAGATGTGCGGGGAAGGTTTTTTGCACAGAGAGCGGTGGGTGCCTGGAATGTGCTGCCAGGGGTGGGGGTGGAGGCAAATGTACAGAGAATGGAGAAATGTGGACCATGAGCAGGCAGGAGGTGTCATTAGTTTAATTAGTTCAGCACAACATGATGGGCCAAAGGGCCTGTTCCTGTGCTGTACTGTTCTATGTTCTAATGAGACCAGGCCCATCCTTTGCAACACTGGGGACAGATAGAACATCAGCACAGCGACACTTGGTGCTGAGCTTAAAGGCAGCCACATTTGGGTTGTTTATCTCCCCATTGTCTGGGGAATTGTGCAAGGCGACCCGTCGGACACGTTCCATCTCGGAAGGGGAAGATGGCTCGGGTGACTGCCCGGGCAGAGGAGCGGGGACTGGGCCACACCTGGGCCAGGTACGGCAGCACCGAGACCACCTCGCACCTGATGACCAGCTTCTTGCCCATCATCGAGAGGGGGCGCCGCTCCCACAGCCCCAGTTGTCCCTTACTCTTCCCAATCCACTCCAGCCAATCCTTGATTACACAGCCCGGCCCCCACTGAACCAGACCCCCAGCACCTGCAGGTATTCAGACCGGACGGGGAGGGGGACGGTGGATCAGTCGGGCCAGTTGCTGAAGTTGCCCTCCCTCTCTCTGCGGTTGACTCTGGCACCCCAAGGCCACCTCAAACTGGTCACAGATGCTGATCAATCTGCAAACTGGCCATGGGCCCGAGCAGCAGACAGTGACGTCGTCCATGTACAGGGAGGTTTGGATCTGAGTCTGATCTGATGCCCACATCCTTCCTGATGGATTTGGCAAAGGGTTCCATACAACAGGCAAACAAGGCAGGGGAGAGAGGACAAGCCTGCCTCACTCCAGACCTCATGGGGAAGCTGTCTGTTCCCCACCCAATGATTTGGACAGGACCACTGTGTAAAGCAGCTGGATCCAATTCTCCAAGTCCCCCTTTAGCTCCCCGATGCTCTCTGGGGACAACAGCCTCACGTCCCCCTGCCTTCTGGTCCTCCTGGAGGTGACAGTCAGCCCGAAGGGGGCAGAGGTCAGAGGAGGGCCCTGACGTGGCGTCGGTGGGTCTGACCGTGACTTGCTCCAACATAAAGAGGAAGTCTGTCTGGGACGTCCGATCTCGACCTGGTGTGCTGCGTCTGCGTTACACCTGAGGGGGCGCTGAAGGCATCGCACAACTTTGCGTCTTTCACCGTTCCCATCAGGCGTCCGGAGCTGCTGTCCGGTCTCCTGTCAGCACTGCCGGATGGGCCAGCCGCATCAGTGATGCAGATGAAGTGACCGGCCAGAACGACCGGCCGGCACATCGCCAGCAGCGGTGGGAGCCACTCGCTCCACACAGGCGAGACATACACATCGGTCAGCCGGACCGGAGCGTTACCGTATGTTACGTCCCCTCTGAGGAGACACCCACCAATCTCCTCTGTGACTTCAGGGATTGAGAACTTGCCTCCCCGCAGCAGAATCCCCAGGTTGGGAGCAGGTCAACAGATCCCCCCCCCCCCACCACCACTCAGACAACCCGAGAGACCACCATCGTGACCATCTCCGACAGCTGCAGAGGTACGGCAGCCCACACTCTTACATCCACCTTCCACCAAAGGGTAGATGAGGGGAGGGTAGTAGATGTTGTCTATTTGGACTTTAGCAAAGCCTTCGACAAAGTCCCGCATGGCAGACTGTTCTGGAAGGTGAGGTCCCAGGGAGAGCTAGTTAGGTGGATTCAAAATTGGCTCGGAGGTGGGAAGCAGAGGGTGGCGGTTGAAGGTTGTTTCTCGGAATGGAGGCCGGTGACCAGTGGTGTGCCGCAGGGGGTGTTGGGACCCTTGTTATTCGTTATTTATGTAAATGATTTGGATGCGAATGCACAAGGCTGGATCAGTAAGTTTGCGGATGTCACGAAATTAGGAGGTGCTGTTGTTAGTGAAGAAGGTTATCGTAGATCACGGGGGGATCTCGATCAGTTTGGGAAGTGGGCTGAGGAGTGGGCAAATTGATTTCAATACAGGTAAGTGTGAGGTGATGCATTTTGGAAAGTCAAACCAGCGTAGGACTTGTACTGTGAATGGTCGGGCACAGGGGAGTGTAATGGAACAGAGGGACCTAGGAGTACAAATGCATAGTTCATTGAAAGCAGCGTCACAGGTAGACAGGATGGTGAGAAAGGTGTTCAGCCTGCTGGCCTTCATCAGTCAGGGCACTGAGTACAGGAGCTGGGACATTATGTTGCAGTTGTATAAGTCGTTGGTGAGGCCACACTTGGAGCACTGTGTACAGTGTTGGTCGCCCTGTTATAGGAAAGACGTGGTTACACTGGAAAGAGGGCAGGGAAGATTTACGAGGATGTTGCCAGGACTCGAGGCTCTGAGTTATTGGGAGAGGTTGGCCAGGCTGTGTCTTTATTTGGAACGTAGGAGAATGAGGGGCGACCTTACAGAAATGTTTAAAATTATGAGAAGCACGGATAAGGTGGACGATAACAGTCTTTTCCCCAGGGTAGGGCAGTCCAAAACCCAACGTGTCCACAGCTTTTGCAAACTGATGCAGTTTTCAGGCTGAGATACTGGCACTGATCTCCCCAGGGAGAGCTCCCCGTGGTGAGGTTGGCAGTGTTGCTGAGGGGAGGTCTGCCTGTGTCTGCCTGTGCCTTAGATTTGTCCAGAGACGTCTCATCATATTGCTGAATATGTCAAGGTGAATTACACAGCACAGCGCACACACACACGCGCACACACACGCACACACATGCACACACACACATACACATACACACACGCGCACACACACACACACGCACACACACACACACACACTACAGCTTACACACACTCACTCACACACACTCCTCACTCCAGCACACATTCACAGCGACAGCCCCCAACTGCCAAAGCCCTCACCCCTGGAACCAGTGTGGGGCATACACCCTGGGTGAGGCATACACCCCAGTGTGAGGCGTACATCCCAGTGTGGAGAGTACACCCCGGTGTGGGGCGTACACCCCAGTGTGGAGGGTAGACCCCAGTGTGGGGCGTACACCCCAGTGTGAAGTAGACGCCCCCGTGTGGGGTGTACACCCTGGTGTGGATCGTACACCCTGGTGTGGGCCACATTGGGCCGATGGCCTATCTCTGGGTATCGGTGGAATATCCACCCTGTCCCGTGGTCATGGTGCATGCAAGGTGCGGGTCCATCCCTCCCCCTGCTGGGGAACCACCAGGGTGGTGCCTGTGGTGCTGGCATTCCTGCCTCTGAGTAAATGTGAGAACGGTCGGCTTTCTCCCTCTGCTCCAGGATAAAACGTGCACCATGGTCACTGAGAGGTCCCCGGCCTCTTCCCTCTCACAAGTTCTTCACCTGAGCTCCCAACCTGCGGACGGTGGAGACCCTCCCCTCGCCCGCCTGACCCACACCAGTGTGGAGTCCCCAACATACACATCAACCCCGACCCCAACACCAACACCACCCCGACCCAACACCAACCACAACCAAAACAAGATAAGTGCACAGCCGGGCTGCAGGGGAGAATGATGAGCCTGCCAGATCTTTCCAGAGATGGGTAGGGGTGGGAGAGGCAGCCCTGTTCCTCTACCTGACAGTTTGGTAATGGTTTATTATTGTCACTTGTACCGAGGTTCAGTGAAAAACTTGTCTTGCAAACCGATCGTACATGTCAACTCATTACATAGTGCAGTTACATTGAGTCAGTACAGAGTACATTGATGTAGTACAGGTAAAAATAATAACAGTACAGAGTAAAGTGTCACAGCTACAGAGAAAGTGCAGTGCAATAAGGTGCAAGGTTACAACAAGGTAGATCGTGAGGTCATAGTCCATCTCATTGTATTAGGGAACCATTCAATAGTCTTATCACAGTGAGGTAGAACCTGTCCTTAAGTCTGGTGGTACGTGCCCTCAGGCTCCTGTATCTTCTACCGGATGGAAGAGGAGAGAAGAGAGAATGTCCCAGGTGGGTGGGGTCTTTGATTATGTTGGATGCTTCACCAAGACAATGAGAGGTAAAGACAGAGTCCAAGGGGGGGGAGGCTGGTTTCCGTGATGCGTTGGGCTGTGTCCACAATTCTCTGCATTTTCTTGCGGTCCTGGGCAGAGCAGTTGCCCTACCAAGCCGTGATACATCCAGATAGGATGCTTTCTATGGTGCAGCGGTAAAAGTTGGTGAGTGTCAAAGGGGACAAACGGAATTTCTTTAGCCTCCTGAGGAAGTAGAGGCGCTGGTGAGCTTTCTTGGCCGTGGCATCAAAGTGATTTGACCAGGACATGCTGTTGGTGATGTTCTCTCCCAGGAACTTGAAGCTGTGTGAGTTTTGGGACCTACCAGTAACGAGGAAGGGGCCATGCTTCTGATGAAAGTCTCGGTCAAGGTCCCGACTGCTCTCGTGGGGAGGTCCGAAGCAGCAGAGCTGATCTGACCAATATCTGTCCCTCCACATCACTCGTGATTGTTTCACCCTGTTTGTGGGACCTGGCTGTGTACATAGCAGTGACAAGTGCCCTGTCAGCTGGTAAGAGCTTGGAGAAGCCCTCAGAAGAGGAAGGCTGCCATGTAAATCCATCGATCCTGACCACCGCTGCTGTCCATGTGGAGTTTGCAGGTTCTCCCTGTGACCATGTGGTTTTCCCCTGGATATTCCGGTTTCCTCCCAACCAAGACGTGCAGGTTGGTTAAGTGGCCTCTGTAAATGACCCCTTTGTGCAGGTGATGCGAAGGTATGATGGGGAGTCCATGGGGATGCTGGGGAGAATAAGTTGCAGGCTACAGGGAAATAAGGAGCAGGGGGATGGGAGTGGTGGGATCACACAAAAGGGAGAGCCCGATGGGCTGAATGGTCCGGCTCCGAGCTGCAGCAGGAGAAGCTCCCTGGAGTTTCACAACCTTCTGATTTACTTGGAACTGAGAAAAGTTACTGAAAGCTCTTCAAGAAGAGTAAATACTTCCCTGAATCTGCATGACTGACCACACCCCCCCCCAACCACCCCCTCCCCCCCAGTCAGCAGCAGCTCAGCCGCAGCACACAGCTCACCCTCCTGCTGGCAGCAACCTCACCGTCCAACGCAGGCTGGGGCCCCCCGACCCGCAGATTGGCTCACTTCCCTGTTGGATAAAGTGCAAGGAATCCTGTGGTTGGTGAGGAGCTGAGTGCTCCACATAGTTAGAGGATGTTGTCATCCCCATTTATCTCCCAAAGACGGGGAGAGGGGCAATCACATTCCACAGACTGTCTGCAATCAGCAATGAATCCTCTTATCTGGCTTTAAACCAGTCTGCCCCAGCCCCACTCTACCCCCAACCCCTCACGGTCAGTGATCGGGAGCCTCTCCCTGACAGCAGGCACTCTGGGGGGGGGGGGGGGGGGGGGTGGGGAGGGGAGTGGTGGGAGAGAGAGAACCTTGCTCAGGACAGGGGTAAGTGGAGCAGTCTTAAGTCTCAGCTCCATCACTGGGGAATGTTTGTTGTAAAGTTCACTGCAAATATCAACCAACAAGATAACAGGCAGATTAGAAGACGGCCCTGGGGTGCTCTTGACAACCACAGGAAGCAACTTTAAAGGGGCCAAGATGCTGCCTTAAGACAGGACGTTTTATGCTCCACTTGCAGATATCACAGGAGCAACACAACTAACGTAAATCCAGCGGCAGAGCAACGGGAGGAGCAGGAAACTGGGAGATGGAGGGAGGGAATGAGGGGGAGTGGGGAGTGTTGGGAGGAGGGAGGGAGAGGTGGACTTGACTTGCTCTGTCCTGTGGATCTCCATCAGTGAAGAGGGAGTGTGGAGGGAGAGAGAGGGAGGGAGAAGGAAGGGAGGGGGAGGTGAGGGAGAGGGAAGGGAAAGGGAGGGGGAGATGATCCCCGCAACCCTGTGAGCCCCCAAGGTGTCTGGATCCCCCGATGTTCTGGATCCCTGACCAGCCGAGAACCCGACCCTGGCCCCCACCCCCTCTCCCTGCCCCTCCCTCACCTCGGCTGAGGCGCTGTCGGCCGTGTTGTGTTCCCCGCTGGGGTGGGGAGGGGGGTGCTGTGGGGTGAATGGGGAGCGGTTAGTGGAGGGGCAGTGGGTGGGAGGAGGATGGAGGGGGGGGAATGGGAGGGGGAGAGGGCCCCAGGACTGCAGGGCTCACAGTAACGAGCACTGCACAGAAAGAGGCCACACAGAGAGCAGTTACTCCCTCCCCCCACGGAGGGTCAGAGGCTGGGCCTGGCTGGGAGCGGGGGGTGGGGGTTACAGGCAGGGAGGGGCCAGGACCGCTGGTCACAGCCAAAGGGGAGATGGGCTGTGGTGGGGCAGTGGTCTTTGGGGGTGGTTAGCAGTCTGCACTAGCATGGAGGGATCCAACCACCTACCTCCAGCAGACCAGACCCCTCCCACACAGGACACCCACCTCACCCCGATACTGAGGGACCGGGGTATCAGACCCCATCACGGGTCACAGGGTGGGAGAAGCGGTGAATGACGGAGGGGCAGGGTCCCGGCACAGGGGGGCGCCAGCTCTGTGGTGAGTGGTCCACACTGCCAGGGAAGGTCGGGGGTTAGGGGTCACTCCTGGTTTGGGCAGGGTGTCACCTGGTCCCACCCTATGTGTTACCTGGGGCTCGGTGAGCGGAGACCGGGCGGTGTGGGTGAACAGGGAGGGTACACACACCATGCGTCAGGCTGATGGAAGTGGTCATTAGCCAGAGGAAAAGATCTAAGGATCTGCTCCAAGTATCCCTGTCAACTTCCCGACTGACTCCAGGGAACCTCTGGTCCATGACCGGCAAAGTGAAGACGGAGCATTCGGGACAGTGTTGGGAGCCTCAAGGCCGAGCACTGGGCGCCCACAGAGACCCCGTTCAGGAGCGAAACATCTCGCAAAACTCCCCACCCTCCCACCCACCCCATCAGCCAGCTCCCGCCCCCGCCTGTGGGAGGGTCTGTGGTTCCACATGGGGCTCATCAGCCACCTTAGGTCCTCCTCAGTCCTGAGGGGGCTGCTGAGGGAGACGAGAAGGGGGTGGAGGGACGTAGAAAGGCTGAGAAGTGGGACAGTGTGTGAGGGTCCGAGGTCGAGTCCTTTGCTCTAGTCGACGTCTGGCGGAACCTTTACCTGGACTCCCGCGCCTTCTCGCGGAAGTCCGGGAGGGGTTGGGGTTCGCGGATCGATCGGCTATATGTGTCCGAGGCGCACGTCTCCTGCATGTCGGCAGCCTCCATGCGGCTGGTGGCGTGCTCAGACCACCGCCTGGTGCAGGTGGCGCTCAGTCCGGCGCCCACGAGGGCAGCATCTACATACCGGCACTTCGATAACTGGCTACTGGATGACCGGCAATTCCCGGACTCGTTCCACCTGTTTTGGACGGCTTGGCGTGAGGAGTTGCAGGGCTTCCCCTCCCTCCGGCTCTGGTGGGACGTGGGAAAGGCAGAAAGGCCGGAGTACGCGAGGGGGGCGACCAGGGGGCGGGTGTCCGAGATCGAGCGGCTCGAGAGGGAGCTGCTCGATTTGGAGTCTCGGCTGAGACCATCTGCCGAGGACTCACCCCTTTGGCACAGGTACCAGGGGGTGTAGGAGGCGCTGTGGGGCCTACAGCTCGAGGGGTCCCACGGTGCATACGTGCGATCACGGGTCCAGATGCTGCAGGATCTGGACCACACCTCGTCCTTCTTCTACTCTCTGGGGTGCTGGCGGGGTGTCCGCAGGCGGCTCGTGGAGCTGCTGGCGGAGGACAGGTCCTTGGTCACAGATCAGGCGGGTATCATCTGGGAGGTCCGCGCTTTTTACGCGGCCCTATTCTCACCTGATCCGTCCAGTGAGGAGGCGTGCGCGACTCTGTGGGAGGGTCTGCCGCGAGTCAGCCCCGAGGCTGTCGAGTGGCTGGAGGCTCCCCTGAGTCTGGAGGAGCTGACCGGCGCCCTGGACCACCTGCGGCGGGGCAAGGCTCCGGGGCTGGACGGGCTGACGGTCGAGTTCCTCCGTGCTTTCTGGGATGTCCTGGGGGAGGACTACGCGAGGGTGCTGGGGGAGAGCCTGGCGACGGGTGAGATGCCCCTCTCTTGGCGCAGGGCGGTCGTGGTCCTGCTGCCCAAGAAGGGGGATCTCCGCAGTCTGTGGAACTGGTGCCCGGTGTCTCTCCTCTGCACCAAGTACAAGGTGTTTGCCCAGGTGATGGCCAATCGTCTGGGCTCCGTGCTGGCCCAGGTGATCCACCCCGACCAGTCGTACACGGTCCCGGGCCGATCCATCCAGGACAACGTCCACCTCGTCCGGGACCTGCTGTACCTGTGCAGGGAGGCCGGGGTGTCGGCCGCCTTTCTCTCCCTCGATCAGGAGAAGGCGTTCGACAGGGTGGATCACGGGTACCTGTTCGGGGCTCTGCGTGCGTTCGGGCTCAGGCCGCAAAATGCGGCCCGCGTCCGGCTGCTGTACACCGCAGCGGAGAGCCTCGTCAGGGTCAACGGGTCCTTGACGGCGGCCCTTTCGCTTCGGGAGGGGGGTGCGTCAGGGGTGCCCCATGTCGGGGCAGTTTGTACTCGGTCTGCGTCGAGCCATTCCTGTGCCTCCTTCGGAAGCGGCTGACGGGTCTGGTCCTGCGTGAGCCGGCGGTGGAGGTCGTCCTCTCGGCTTACGCCGACGACGTCCTCCTCGCGGTCACCGACCCGGCGGACCTGCAGAGGATGCGCGAGTGCCAGCGGGTCTACTCGGCCGCGTCCTGCGCCAGGGTCAACTGGGCGAAGTGTTGGGGTCTGCTGGTGGGTCCATGGCGGGCTGACTCCCTGCCGGGGGAGCTGTGGCCCTTCGAGTGGAGCACCTCGCACCTCCTCTACCTGGGGGTCTACCTGTCCCCGGCCGAGGGGTCCTGGCCGGCGAACTGGCAGGAGTTGGGGGTGAAAGTCTCCGCCCGGCTGGGGCACTGGTCGGGTCTGCTCCGGGCGATCTCATACCGGGGCAGGGCGCTGGTCATCAACCAGCTGGTGGCCTCCATGCTGTGGTACCGGCTGGCCACGCTGGTGCCGCCCAACGTCTTCATCGCCACCACCCAGAGGAGGTTGAAGGACTTCTTCTGGGGCGGCCGGAGGCACTGGGTCTCTGTGGCGGTCCTGAGTCTGCCATCGGTGGAGGGGGGTCAGTCGCTGGTGTGCGTGCATAACCAGCTGACAGCTCTCCAACTCCGGGGCGCTGCAGAGGTACCTGTACACGGAGCACCCCCCGCGGTGGCATGCGCTGGCCACCTTTTTCCTCCGCCAGGGACGCTGCCTCTGGGAGGGGGTGCGTCTCCTGGCGGCGGGCGGCGGCCGTGCCACCGTGTGGGGGCTGCCCGGGATCTAACGGGATCTGATGCGGGTGTGGGGCGCAGTGTCGTGCGGCGAGCACATGGCCGCTCTCCCTCCAGTCGCGGCAGATGCCGGGGGAGGCACCGGGGGGGAAGCCGGGGGGGGGGGGGGGGGGTCCGGGCTGTGCCAGCCCCCGCCCCGCCGGAGTTGCTGGTCGGGCCCAGGGCCCGATGTCTCTCGCGGGAGGCAGCTCGGCACAACCTGAGCCGCCTGGCGGACATGCCGATGGTGCCGTTCCGCAAGGCGGTTCTTGTACGGGCTGCTCCTGCACACCTTTCACTTCCTCGCCCTGGTCTGCCAGCCGGACACGCCGTGGTGGTCTGTCTTGCCGGTGAGCGGCGGGGGGGGTCCCCGGTGGAGGTCTCTCTACGCGGGAGTCCTCCCGCTGTACATCGGGGACCTAGGGTGGAGGGTGTTGCACCGGGCCGTGCCGCGCAACCGTTTCCTGAGCCGGTTCACCGACACCCCGGCCGCCTGTCACTTCTGCGGCCGGGAGGAGACGGTGTACCACGCATACACGGAGTGCGAGAGGTTGCAGTCGCTCTTTGAGTATCTGCGGGGGCTGCTGCTTAAGTTCTGGTTACACTTCAGCCCGGCGCTGTTGGTTTATGGGCACCTGGTGCGGCGCGGGGAGGGGCACGCGGCGGATCTCCTGGTGGGTCTCCTGCTGGGCCTGGCCAAGCTGGCCATCCATGGGACGCATCGGCGGGCGGCCGAGGGTTCTGGCAAGTCGGCCTGCCTGCCCGTCTTCCGCGCTTACATGTGCGCGCGGGTGTCGTTGGAATGGGAGCACGCAGTCTCACAGGGAGACTCCTGCCCCTGTCTCACGGGGAGACACCTGTCCCTGTCTCACGGGGAGACACCTGCCCCTGTCTCACGGGGAGACACCTGCCCCTGTCTCACGGGGAGTCCTGTCCCTGTCTCACGGGGAGACTCCTGTCCCTGTCTCACTGGGAGTCCTGACCCTGTCTCACGGGGAGTCCTGTCCCTGTCTCACGGGGAGACTCCTGTCCCTGTCTCACTGGGAGTCCTGACCCTGTCTCACGGGGAGTCCTGTCCCTGACTCACGGGGAGACACCTGTCCCTGTCTCACGGGGAGACTCCTGTCCCTTTCTCACTGGGACTCCTGACCCTGTCTCACGGGGAGACACCGGTCCCTGTCTCACGGGGAGACTCCTGCCCCTGTCTCACAGGGAGTCCTGTCCCTGTCTCAGGGGAGTCCTGCCCCTGTCTCACGGGGAGACACCTGCCCCTGTCTCACAGGGAGTCCTGTCCCTGTCTCACGGGGAGTCCTGCCCCTGTCTCACAGGGAGACTCCTGCCCCTGTCTCACGGGGAGACTCCTGTCCCTGTCTCACAGGGAGTCCTGACCCTGTCTCATGGGGAGACTCCTGCCCCTGTCTCACAGGGAGACTCCTGCCCCTGTCTCACGGGGAGACTCCTGCCCCTGTCTCACGGGGAGTCCTGTCCCTGTCTCACGGGGAGACACCTGCCCCTGTCTCATGGGGAGACACCTATCCTGAAGAAGTGTCCTCGACGTTTATGAGAACAATTCGTGGACATTCCCTGGTGGAGCTGTGTGTGCCGTGAAGAGCTGTGTTGCTGCTTCTGGTGCCGTGCCCGTGTCCACAGACAGAGCCGTGTGTCAGTGTGGAGGCCGTCAGCGGTGTCGAGGGAAGCTGTGATGCTCCTGAGAGCAGCTGCCTACAGGCAGACTGTGGACAGGTCTCTCCCTCCCAATGACGCTCAGTCTGCCTGTACCATCGCCGCTGTCTCACAGTCCCTGCTCCACTGCCGCTTATCTCAAGATATTTTCACACTTTGATGGACTTCATTCTGCTGAGCTGAGCCCTCAAAGGGTTAACGAAGCATTTGCAAGTTGGGGAGCTGTTTCCGACGGGACCCACTGAGGAGGCTCTCACCCCTCTGCCTTGAGCAGTGTTGACGAGGTTAGTCAGGGGGATGTCAGCACCTTCTCCCCTCTCACAACCTGTCAATAAGTTTTAAATACGGCAACCTGATCTGCTGCAGAGTAAACTCAGCCCCAAATATGGGAATCAGCCAAGAACAGCTGATTGCACTGGCTCATTCCAGAGACCGTCGTCAATCCAAGGCTCTGAACCCACAGGGAGGACAGGAATCCTTCCAGACTCTCAATTCCTTTCCTTAAAGGAATTGGGAGCCAGGCGATTAGAAGGCTGCCTCGCTCCATCCCTCACACTCTGTCTCCGAGCTCTGCCCCGCACACAGCCTCTGCCTGCACCCCCGCACACAGCCTCTGCCTGCACCCCCACACACAGCCTCTGCCTGCACCCCCACACACAGCCTCTGCCTGCACCCCCGCACACAGCCTCTGCCTGCACCCCCACACACACCATGGAGGCCATCAAGAAGAAAATGCAGATGCTGAAGCTGGACAAGGAGAACGCCATCGACCGGGCGGAGCAGGCAGAAGCCGACAAGAAGGCAGCAGAAGACAAGTTCAAGCAGGTTGGTTTAGGTGGCAGAGGGAGGGGAGGAGAAGGGAGGGGTGGGTGGGGTGGGAGGGGTGGGATGGGGTGGGAGGGGTGGGAGACCATTGATGGAAATGGTGTGACTGGCACTGTGTAATGGTGTGTGTCAGTGTGTAATAGTAATGCGCTGGGACTGTGTAATGGTGTGTGTCAGTGTGTAATAGTAATGCGCTGGGACTGTGTAATGGTGTGTGTCAGTGTGTAATAGTAATGCGCTGGCACTGTGTAATGGTGTGTGTCAGTGTGTAATAGTAATGCGCTGGGACTGTGTAATGGTGTGTGTCAGTGTGTAATAGTAATGCGCTGGGACTGTGTAATGGTGTGTGTCAGTGTGTAATAGTAATGCGCTGGCACTGTGTAATGGTGTGTGTCAGTGTGTAATAGTAATGCGCTGGGACTGTGTAATGGTGTGTGTCAGTGTGTAATAGTAATGCGCTGGGACTGTGTAATGGTGTGTGTCAGAACTGTGTAATGGTGTGTTCTGGGACTGTGTATTGGTGTGTGTCGGTACTATGTAATGGTGTGTGTTGGCACTGTGTAATGGTGTGTGTCAGTGCTGTAGTGGTGTGTGCTGGGACTGTGTAATGGCGTTCACCCTGTCACTGAGGGGTGAGGGAGTGCTGTAACTGTGGGATCAGGTGCACAGCTGCGGACACCGGCTGAACCTCAGTGTTGGATGAACTGGGTTGTGGGGAAAGGTCACCTCTGGCCCTGGTGACTGACACCTGACCTCCCTGTGGCTTAGTCAGTTGAAGCCAGTGGGGAGGAGGGCTTCAGGAGGCTGATACCACCCCCTACCCCCATAACCTCCCCACCATCTACCCCCCCCACCCCTCCCCATCACTGACAGCCAAAGTGGAAGGGACCTGTTACCCCGGAGTCTCAGGACAGCAAAGAGATGTTAAAGGGTGACACCGAAAGCGCCACCTCGAGCTGACCACTGGCCGGTATCCTGGGAGAAGCAGTGAGGCCGCTGTGGGTCGCCTCTATCTCTGCACAAAGACTAAAGGGAATTTGTCATCAATGTTTCAAAGTAAACATTTGCAAATGATGGGAAGACCAAGAGGAGAGGGCAGGGAACAAGCGGCTCCACCGCACCGGTCACTACATAGCAGGAAGACCACAGAGTGCAGACGATGCCAGCACCACGGCTGACACGGCTTGAAGGAACAACTGAGGAAAGAGAGAAAGACGGAGAAGAGAGAGCGAGAGAGAGAGAGAAAGAGAGAGAGAGGGAGAGAGAGAACGATGTGGAGGGAGAGAGTACATAACTGGGAGTACCAGGCAGAATTCCCTCCTTCCCCACATTACAAAGGGAGATGCCATGAAGTTGGAAGCTGCTGTGACGTTCAGAGGGAGTGCAGGTTAACTGGCGGACGGGCATTCAGGGAAGGAAGGGCTGGGGTTCCTGAGGGCAGTGAGCTGTGCGAACACCACAGAGGGCGTCGGAGATGTGAGACAGGGTGAGTGCTGTGCTGTGGGCAGATTTCTCCTTCCCTTTTATGGCAGTCCTGTAGCACCCAGCCCGTTGAGCACAACCAGAGTGAGTGTGGGCTCACCAGTCAGCAGTGTGAGTTCACCAATGAGTGTGAGCTCTGTGAGAATGTGTGTGAGATCTGCCCGCAGTGTGACACACTGACCGATGGGTGATCGCCTTTTGTGGAGGCTCACTGGCAGCTCAGATTGTACTCACTGGTGGTGGGTGTGAGCTCCACGTGTGAGCTCCACGTGTGAGCTCACTGTGGGTGTGAGCACAATGTGAGTGTGAGCTCACTGTGGAAGTGAGCACGATGTGAGTGTGAGCTCACTGTGGGTGTGAGCTCACTGTGGGTGTGAGCTCACTGTGGGTGTGAGCACAATGTGAGTGTCATCACATTTTGAGTGTGAGTACATGGTGAGTGTGGTCTCACTGTGAGTGTGGGCACAATATGAGTGTGAACACTGTGAGTGTGAGTACAGTGTGTGAGCTCGCTGTGAGTGTGAACACAATGTGAGTGTGAGCTCACTGTGAGTGTGAGCACAATGTGAGTGTGAGCTTTCTGTGGCTTTGAGCACACTGTGAGTGTGAACTCAGTGTGGGTGTGAGCACAATGTGAGTGGGAGCTCACTGTAAGTGTGAGCACAATGTGGGTGTGAGCACAATGTGGTATGAGCACAATGTGAGTGTGAGCTCACTGTGAGGGTGAGCACAATGTGAGTGTGAGTTCATTATGAGTGTGAGCACAATGTGAGTGTGAGTTTGCTGTGATTGTGAGCATATAGACTATGGGAATCAGCTCACTGGCTATATGTAGACTCAGTAGTAAGTGTAAGTGTGACTTCACTGACCATGACTGTAAACCCACTGACTATGAGTGCAAACTCATGCCAATAAGTGTGAATGCATCAGCTGTGAGTGCGCCCAGTGGGAGCTCATGTGATCTCAAGTGTGAGCACCCTGATTTTCAGTGTGGTTACTGGCCACTAGTGTGATCTCACTGATCAAAAGTGTGAGCACACTGACGGTGTGAACTCACTGACCCAGCATGTGAGCAAACTGAGCTTCAGCGTGAAGTACGGGCCACACTCAGTATGAACAGTGAGCACTAAGGTGAGCTCACTGACGAGTGTGAACTCATTGACCATGAGTGTGATCAGACTCTGTGTGAGTATGGACACAGTGAACCAGAGTGTGAGAACACAATCCTTCTGACAGGGTCACAGGGTCACAGAGCACCGAACCAGGCCCTTCAGCCCACCAGGTCCCCGGTGACCCCATCCACACCAATCCCATTTCCCGGCACCGGCTCTGTAGCGCACTATGCCTTGGCAATTCAAGTGCTCCTCCAGATGCTTCTTAAATGTTACAAGGGTAGCTCTCTCCACCACCCACTCAGCGTACTTCAGATTCCAACCTCCCTTTGGGTGAAAAATTCCTCCATAGGTCCCTCTTAACCCCTTCCCCTCGACCTGCACTCTCCCGGATCAGACACCTCTGCTATGGAGGGAAGGTTCCTGCCATCTACCTCATCCATGACTCTGTACGCCTCTCTCAGTTCTCCACTCTGCCCACCTCCCTCAGCTTCCTCTGTTCCAGGGAAAACAAACCCAGCCTATCCAGTGTCTCCTTGTAATGGAAACGCTGCATCCCGGGCAACACCCCGGTGAACCTCCTCCGCACCCTCTCCAGCGCAGACACCTTTTTTTTAATAATAAACGTTTATTCACTAAAAGCACTACAAAAGACAACCAGTGTCAATACACGACTTCTAATACAGAAAAGAAGAAACTACGCAACGACATACTATGGTAGAGAATGCAAACTAATACTACCGAAACACACACGCGACTCTACACCCGTCAATGCGACACTTCAAATAAGAATCGCGTCCGTACCGTCCACGACACACGCGATCCCCTGAGGGGCCCACTGAGCGCGGAACTCGGCTAGGGTGCCCGCGGAAACCGTGTGCTCCCTCTCTAGACGCACCCGCGCGCGCACGTAAGCACGGAATACCCGCGCAACACTACGCCCGCAACCGCAAAACGCATGACACTTCACACCAGAATCGCGTCCGTCTCGTCCACCACGCACGCGATCCCCTGAGGGGCCCAGCAAGCGCGGAACTCGGCCAGGGCGCCCGAGGAGACCGCGTGCTCCCTTTCCAACGACACCCGCGCGCGCACATAAGCGCGCGCAGACACCTCCTTCCCACAGTGTGGTGGTCAGAACTGGACGCAATGGTCCAGCTGTGGCCTAATCGATGTCTTTTAAAGTTGTACCATACCCTCCCTGCCCTTGTGCTCCCTCTCTAGTTAATGAAGACGAGTATCCACCTTATCTACTGAAGCCGCCACCTTCCGAGATACTCGGATTTGTACACCAAGGTCCCTTTGTTCTTCAGTATTCCCCAGGGCCCTGCCACTCATTATGTCCTACCAGTGGGAGCTCATTGATCATGAGTAAACCTGCTGACCACAGGTGTGAGCAGCACGAATGGTTGTGAACTCACTGATTTCACACACGAGCACAGTTTGCGGGCCCCACATCGGCCCCACACGTGATGTCCTGGGGAGGAGATGGGGAAGGCTTATTGGAACAGTTCCAGGGTGGGAGGCTCCAACGGTGTGGGGAATGGAGCCCGCAGGGTCACTCTCCCTGGGGGAGAGGGGGTTGAGAGGGGAGGTGAGGAGGGCAGAGGGGGGGGGGGAGAGGGGAGGTGAGGAGAGTGGAGAGGGGGTGAGAGGGAAGTGAGAGGGGTGTGAGTCCATCTTCACAATCAGTGTGTGTCCACCCTCGAAAGCTTTCAGCACGCTGACACTCTCAGTGGACGGGCACTTAGCACCAGTGATTTCACACTCATGGACCGTGCAGGTATTCACAGTCACCAGGTTCACATTCACACAGACTGCGCTCACACTTGAAGTCAGTGAGTGCACATTCAAAGCAGTTTGCTCACACTCACGGTCAGTAGATTCCCACATGGTGAGTGTGTTCACACTAAAAGTCAGTGTGATCACATGTGCTCAGTGAGTTAGATTTTTTGATCAGTGTGTTCACTCAGAATCAGTGCAGACACACTGGTGCTCAGTGAGTTCACACTGGGTGTGAGTGTGAGGCCAGCTCCCTGCGCCCCCCCAACCCTCTGTTGTTGTGCTGGAAATTATTTCTCCTCAGCTGCTGGTTGGGCCCCCCGATCCCCTGTCCACACGTCCCCCACAGGCGGTGGTTCGGGATGGGAACGGCACCCTCAGTCAGACTGGTGTTCCTCCACCCCTGGTGCACGGCTGCATCACGTTCTGTGGACCCGGTCCCTGAACCAGGGAGGACCATTCACCCAGCCCCAGCCCGACTGACCCTCTCCACCTCCTCACCTCCCTCACCCCCCTCCACCTCCTCACCTCCCCCTCACCCCCTCTCCGCCTCCTCACCACCCCCTCACCCCCTCTCCACCTCCCTCACTTCCCCCCTCCCCCCCTCTCGACCTCCTCACCTCCCCCTCACCCCCTCTCCACCTCCCTCACCTCCCCCCTCACCCCCTCTCGACCTCCTCACCTCCCCCTCACCCCCTCTCCACCTCCCTCACCTCCCCCCTCACCCCCTCTCGACCTCCTCACCTCCCCCTCACCCCCTCTCCACCTCTCTCACCCCCTCACCCCCTCTCGACCTCCTCACCTCCCCCTCACCCCCTCACCCCCTCTCCACACCTCCCCCTCACCCCCTCTCCACCTCTCTCACCTCCCCCTCACCCCCTCTCCACCCTCCTCACCTCCCCCCTCAACCCCTCTCCACCTCCTCACCTCCCCTCACCCCTCCTCCACCTCCTCACCTCCCCTCACCCCCTCTCCACCTCCTCACCTCTCCCCTCAACCCCTCTCCACCTCCTCACCTCCCCCCTCACCCCCTCTCCACCCTCCTCACCTCCCCTCTCAACCCCTCTCCCCCAGGGAGATTGACCCCGCAGGCTCCATTCCCCACACCGTTGGAGCCTCCCACCCTGGAACTGTTCCAATAAACCTTCCCCATCTCCTCCCCAGGACATCACGTGTGGGGCCGATGTGGGGCCCGCAAACTCCTGCGGCTGATGCAAACTAGAGTTTTCTAAGATGTCAACATTGATGAAGCCCTGGACCTTATGGCGACCTTATGGCCCTGGACCTTATGGGGACCTTCCAGGGCAGCCTCACCCCCGGTAAAGTCCCGAAGCTGTTCTACCTGCACCTCCCCTGGTCGATCACCCCAGTGCTCCCTCAGGCCTACCCAATACTTACAAGCCTGTGGATGTCCATTGAGTTCCCAGTTACATCGGCTGCCACTCCCTTCTCATTTCCTCTTCTTGTCCATTTTATTTTCTTGGACTTAGCGTAAAGCTATTACGTAGCTTAGCGTAAAGCTATTACAGCGCCAGCGACCCGGGTTCAATCCTGGCCGCTGTCTGTAAGGAGTTTGTACGTTCTCCCCGTGTCTGTGTGGGTTTCCTCCGGGTGCTCCGGTTTCCTCCCACATTCCAAAGATGTACAGGTTAGGAAGTCGTGGGCGTGCTATGTTGGTGCCAGAAGCGTGGCGACACTTGCGGGCTGCCCCCAGAACACTCTACACAAAAGATGCATCTCACTGTGTGTTTCGATGTACATGCGACTAATAAAGAGATCTTATTTTCAGCCTGGTTCTCACTTTAAGCACTCACGTCCCAGACACTTTACACCTACATCCAGCCCTGTGTTATCCGGGGAGCTCTGGCTCTGGTCCCTGACCTTCCCTCTGCACCCAGCCTCTTCCTGAAACATCTCTCTGTCGGTTTCGCCGTCCGTTGATCTTGAAGGGCCACTGCCCAGCTGCACCACTGACCGCCCTGGAGGGGAGGGAGCAGACGAGGGAGGGGACGTGTGCCCACAGCCCCAGAGGGTATGGGGGGGGGGGGGCTGCGCTTTGGGAGCCCACCTGCCCACGGTGGGCGGGGGCTGGAATGCTGTCCGCCGAGCCGCAGGAAGCGAAGGGCTGGAGTCATCGATCATCACAAGTGAGGCAGGTAACAGTGCCCAGTGCATCCAGGTCAGGACGGAGACCACTTGAGTCCCATCCGGGTGGGTTTTACTCCTGGTCACACGAGGGTCGCCCTGGACCGTGGGCGGTGTGGTTGCAGTAGGTGAGGGGTGGGGGGATCATCTCCCAACCTACAACATGCATGCAAGTAGGGAGCTCCCGTCCTGCCCTACTTAAACCAGGTGTCAGTCCGGCACACCGTCACACACCCCTCTGTGCTGACACCAGCCTTAGCTGCTCCCACGTAGTCCAGCACTGCCTCCTCCTTGCACTCCCTCCTACATGTCATTCCTCATAGTTACTTATGACGTCGGAGGCCAGTTGGCCCATCGAGTCTGTGCTGGCCCTCAGAGCAATCCCATCAGTCCCTGATTTCCCTGACCTTCCCCCCCCCCCCCCATTCTCTCTCAGACTCCCCTGGTCCCCAGGCTCTGACAGTGTGGGGGGGTGATGATGGCCACACCAGCGAGCCTCCTCTCAGGATCATGCGACCTGGTCCCACCAGGGAAAGCAGAATGCAGAATGCAGTGTTACAGTTACAGAGGAAGGCAGACAATAAGGTGCAAGGGCCACGACAAGGAGGTCCAAGAGTTCATCTTTATCATACAAGCGGTCCGTGCAAGAGAGCAGTAATGGCGGGGTAGGAGCCCCAGGACTGGTCCTGGTGCCCAGAACCTGAAGCCCCCTCACTCTGCTCGCCTTCTGGTCTCCTGTTTCCACTCTTGTTGCTTCTGTGGCACCGGGAATAATCCGGCGGTTACCACCCTCAGAGTCCTGCCTTATCGTCCTTTCCCGAGCCCCTGGAACTCCCCCTCTGGGACCTCATTGCAGGTCCCTCTGTGCCGTCGGTACTACCGAGCACCAGTTCACACCCTCCGCCCCTCTCTTTGCAGGATGCCCTGACTCTTTCTGTGGTGTTCCTGACCCAGGCAGGCAGCACACTGTACCACGCCCACACCAGTAGCAGGGGGGCAAACCCATGACAGGATGCTCCACCACAACGGCCTTCCCGTCTGCGCCTGGGCACCGTCACCCCACAAGTAATCACCCCCTCCCAGCCCAGACATT
This sequence comes from Pristis pectinata, assembly GCF_009764475.1. Classification (NCBI taxonomy): domain Eukaryota; kingdom Metazoa; phylum Chordata; class Chondrichthyes; order Rhinopristiformes; family Pristidae; genus Pristis; species Pristis pectinata. The sequence goes on from NC_067428.1 coordinate 2,188,449, forward strand.
CTCTCTTCTCCCCCCTTCCATCAGGCAGAAGACGCAAAAGCCTGAGAACATGTACCACCAGGCTCGAGGACGGCTCCTACCTGGCCGTTACTGCCCTCTTGCACGGACCTCTTGTATGATAAAGACAGACTCTTGATCTCTCAATCTACCTCATCGTGGCCCTTGCACTTTATCTGTCTGCCTGCACTGCACATTCTCCGTAATTGTAACACTGTATTCTACATACTGTTTTGTTTTTACTAAGATAAGATTTCTTTATTAGTCACATGTACATCGAAACGCACAGTGAAATGCATCTTTTGCGTAGAGTGTTCTGGGGGCAGCCTGCAAGTGTCGCCACGCTTCCGGCGCCAACATAGCACGCCCACAACTTCCTAACCTGTACATCTTTGGAATGTGGGAGGAAACCGGAGCACCCAGAGGAAACCCACACAGACACGGGGAGAACGTACAAACTCCTTACAGACAGCGACGGGAATCGAACCCGGGTCGCTGGCGCTGTAATAGCGTTACGCTAACCGCAACACTACCGTGCCTGCCCCTCGATGTACTTATGTATGGATATATGGAATGATCGGTCTGGATCTGTCTGAGCTTTTCACTGTAACAACGTGACAATAATAAACTAATTAACCCAGCCTCCGAGGCACAGCCCCACCCACGTCCTCCAATGACCCCAGGCCGACTATTCCCTGAGATAGCTATCACCATCCTGAACACTCTATGTCCACAGGGTGACCACCTCCTGAAACCCACCCCAAGGAGGGCCCACCTGCTCCGGTACAGTTCGGTTAGTGACAGGAGCTGTGCGGCAGGCTTCCTGACCGTTAGCGGGAGAGAGTGGACGCTGGCTTGGCTCCGGGCAGCTCTGTGAATGAGTGATGTCAGTTTGCCACATGTCAACATTTCTCCCTGAATCCCCAGTTGCATCCACTTCAGTTGCCCTGACTCTGACTCCCAGTGCTGTGGGTTCGGTGTGTGAGGGAGGTGAGTGGGGAACAGTCAGCATTTTCCTGCTGTTGGGCACAAGGACTCTGCCAGATGTCAGTCCACTCATCAGAGGATCTTCAGCTAAACCCCAAGCCTGTGACTTGAGGCAGGAATGTTGTCAATGGAGCCAGGGCTGCCCCGGTAACTCACTCAGCATTTATTTAATCTGCCCCTGAGACAGCTGCTGCTATTTACCTGCACGGTATGGCTTATTCAGCACAGGCTGCCCGGTCCATTTACACCCTGTGGGACCTCCTCCGTTCCAAGTGACTTACAGGGTAACAGCAGTGTGTCCAGGAGGACTGGGGGAGTGGACAATCATCCCTGAGAAAATGGGAAGGAGCCTCACAGTGGAATATCATTCTTGGCATTCCACTGTGCGTTCCCGAGTGCCGGGTTTTTCCAGGTCAGTGACTGAATGCTTTGCAAAAACAGTCAGGTCTTGTCTGGGCAAGAATGCATTTGTGGAAATGTTGGCTGTGAGCAGCCTGTCACTGCGTGTGTGTGTGTGTGTGTGTGTGTGTGTGTGTGTGTGTGTGTGTGTGTGTGTGTGTGTGTGTGTGTGTGTGTGTGTGTGTGTGTGTGTGTGTGTGTGCGCGTGCGCGCGTGTGCGTGTGTGACATTGTGTGTATGAGATTGCGTGCGTGCGTGCGTGCGTGCGTGTGTGTGTACTCTGCAGTTCACCATGTGACAGTTGTTGTCCTCAGTCAAACAGCCGGAGCGGGTCAGACCCCCCTCCACCCACAGTGTTACTGCTGTCACCACCCCCCCACCCCCACCCCCACCCCCACCCCCACCCCCACACTCCCTCAACAACCTGACCATTTTTGAGGGGTTCCATCCCCAGGAAAGATCAGTCTGAAGTGGACCATGAAGGAATGGACTAGACTGAGGTCAAAACTTGGGGGGGGGGGGGGGGTTGTCTGAGAAACCCAACAGTGACTGCAGGAGGTGGGGCTCACTAACTGAGGCCGCTCGAGGCCCCCGATGGATGCATTTAGAGAGAAGGTAATTGCCCAACCTGAGGATATTCTGATAGTTCCGACATGGAAGAGGGAGCCGAGTGTGTGGGAGGTATAAGCTCACCAGCAGTCAAGCAGCTGTCTGTCCGGTTCCTGGGCCGTGGATTCCACACACTGTACAGGGAAGACCTGGCACATGAACCCTGATCCTCCCTGCTCCTGGCAGTAGCCCAGGCTCCGCTCACATGGACAGCTGCCACCTTGCAACTGAAGACGGCGCTAAAGGCATCCGATGCCATTTGTCAGACCCAAGAGACTCCCTGCTCATCAGTAACACATTAGTCAGAGTTCTCTTTAATCCTCTCACTTAAAATGGACTTCGCGGGATAGCGGAGGAATTAGCTGGGCTATCCGAGGGATTTGGATATCTGCAGTAGAACAAAGTGTAATGGCCCGGGCCCTCAGCATGAAAACTATTCCCGCATTAGGAGCATAATGGCTCCCTGGTGTGATTACAGTGTGAAATTTAATCAACGCTTTCGAATGATTTATATTTAGGACTGGGACATTTCTGGATTTATTTGACTACTTTTTCCACAGCAAGGTTTACAGAGGCCAAAAATAACAAAGAGGTTCACTAAAAGCTGGATTTTAAAGTAGATTTTGTTTGAAGAAATGCAGTTTTGAAGCTGGTGGAATGTGGATCCATACAGAGACATTACGCAAGCAGGCAGGGAGTAACTCAGTAACCGACACACCCCCCTCCACCATCGCTCAGACCCTTGACCTCCCCTGGATCTCCCCGACACACTCTGACCATCACCTCCGTTACCACAACTGGACCATCTCCCCCATGTTTGAGTGCACCCACAACCATTTCCCTCCACAATTATTCCCCCCCTCGATTCTGCCCCCCAATTCTCCCCCAGTTGTCTCCCTCCCACAATCTTCTCCCTGCTAAATGTATCGCCCACAACACTCTCCCCCCCAACTCTCTCCCCCGGACCTTCCGTATAACTTTCGCCTCATTTACACGCTCTCTCTCCTGACTCTCCCTCCCTTCGGCTCTCTCCCTCTCAGCCATCTCCCTCCTGACTGTCTCCCTCCCTGACTGTCCCCCCTCAACCGTCTCCCCTCTGTCTGTCTCCCTCCTTGGCTCTCCCCACTCCCCACCATCCTCCCCGAATGTCTTCCCCTATCCCCCTCATCTGTGACCTTTCACCATCCCCCAGGCTAACCCCCCGTCCATCTCCCCCTACCCCCCATCTCTCTCCTTAACCGTGCCCCTCAGCAGACCCTCCTCCCCATCTCTCTCCACACTTGACACTGCCTCCTCACCCACCATCCTCAGCTCCCCCAACCATCTTCCCCTTAACCACTTCTCCCCCGTCACACCCCCACAACACAGTGCCCCCTCAGCTCCCTCCCCGAGCCTTCCACCTTCACCCCAGCTGTGTCTTTCCCTTCACCATATCCCCACTTAACAATCCCCTCCCTCCACTCTCTCCTCCCTCCACTCTCTCCTCCCTCGAATGCCTCCCTTCAACTCTCTCCTCCCTCGAATGTCTCCCTTCAACTCTCTCCTCCCTCAACTCTCTCCTCCCTCGAATGCCTCCCTTCAACTCTCTCCTCCCTCGGCTGTCTCACAGAACATAGAACACTACAGCGCAGTACAGGCCCTTCGGCCCACAATGTTGTGCTGACATTTTATCCTGCTGTAAGATCTATCTAACCCTTCCCTCCCATATAGCCCTCCATTTCTCTATCATTCATGTGTCTATCCAGGAGTCTCTTAAATGTCCCCAATGTATCTGCCCCCCACAACCTCTGCCAGCAGTGCGTTCCACACACCCACCACTCTCTGTGTAAAACTCTTACCCCCGACATCCCCCTTATACCTTTCTCCAATCACCTTAAAATTATGTCCCCTCGTGTTAGTCATTGTCGCCCTGGGAAAAAGTCTCTGACTGTCCACTCGATCTGTGCCTCTTATCATCTTGTGCACCTCTATCAAGTCACCTCTCATCCCCCTTCTCTCCAAAGAGAAAAGCCTGAGCTCACTCAACCTATCCTCATAAGACACGCTCTCCAATCCAGGCAGCATCCTGGTAAATCTCCTCTGCACCCTCTCTAAAGCTTCCACATCCTTCCTATAATGAGGCGACCAGAACTGAACACAATACTCCAAGTGTGGTCTGACCAGAGTTCTACAGAGCTGCAACATCACCTCGCGGCTCTTGAACTCAATACCCCGACTAATGAAGGCCAACACACCATACACCTTCTTAACAACCCTATCGACCTGCGCAGCAACCTTGAGGGATCTATGGACATGGACCCCAAGATCCCTCTGTTCCTCCACACTGATAAGAGTCCTGCCATTAACCTTGTTTTCTGCCTTAAAATTCAACCTTCCAAAGTGAATCACTTCACACTTTTCCGGGTTGAACTCCATCTGCCACTTCTCAGCCTAGCTCAGCATCCTATCCATGTCCTGTTGTAACCTATAGCAACCTTCTACACTATCCACAACACCAACAACCATCGTGTCATCAGCAAACTTACTAACCCACCCTTCAACATCCTCATCCAAGTCATTTATAAAAATCACAGCGCAGGGGTCCCAGAACAGATCCCTGCGGAACACCACTGGTCACCAACCTCCAGGCAGAATACGCTCCATCTACCACCACCCTCTGTCTTCTATGGGTGAGCCAATTCTGAATCCACACAGCCAGGTTTCCCTGGATCCCATGCCTCCTGACTTTCTGAATGAGGCTTCCATGAGGAACCTTATCAAATGCCTGACGAAAATCCATGTACACCACATCCACTGCTCTACCTTCATCAATGTGCTTTGTCACATCCTCGAAGAATTCAATCAGGCTCGTGAGGCCTGACCTGCCCCTAACAAAGCCATGCTGACTGTCCCTAATCAGCCTATGCTTCTCCAAATACCTATTAGTCCTGTCTCTAAGAATCTTCTCCAGTAATTTGCTCACCACTGAAGTAAGACTCGCTGGTCTATAATTCCCAAGGTTATCCCTACTTGCTTTCTTGAACAAAGGGACAACATTTGCCACCCTCCAATCATCTGGCACTACTCCTGTGGCCAGTGAGGACACAAAGATCATCGCCAAAGGTGCAGCAAGATTGTAGAGATTCTTCCCTCACTTCCTGTAATAACCTTGGATATATCCCATCCGACCCTGGTGACTTATCTACCGTAATGTTTTTCAAAGGTTCCAGCACTTTCTCTCCCCTCCACTGTCTCCTCCCTCAACTGTCTCCCTTGACTGTCTCCCACGACTGCTTCCCATTGACTGTCTCCTTCCTCGACTGTTTCCCCTCGACTGTCTCCCTAAGCAATCAGACTTCCCCGGGTGAAGGATGGTCAGTGTTCCCACACCACTTGAAGCCAGCACCGCTCAAGGTCAGGGACGGCTGTAATGCGATGGTTAACAACCACACTGTGATGTGAGACCTGTTGGGGCGTTTGAGTTGTGGGCTGACTGATGGGTTGTGTGTGGTCCCGTGGACTCAGCCTAAGGTACCAAACGTGCAGGGTCAGGTGTTCCAGGGTGTGCAGGAGAAACACATGATGGAAGTGGTTTCTTGTAGAGAGATTTCCTGTGCACACCTCCATCAATGCAGGCTGTGAACACGGTAAATGGACCAAAGGCAGGGAGGATGGCGGGACATCTGACAGAGTCTGGGTCCAGGTCATGCGACCACAGCTGATGCCATAAACCGCAGTGGTGGGAAACCCAGTCACTGTGTTTAGGGCTGTAAAGTGCTCCTAAATGTTGCAAGCGAAGGTGCACACAGGCAGGCACAGGGCCAGAGAGAGAAACAGAGAGAGGGCACAGAGAGAGGGCACAGAGAGAGGGCACAGAGAGAGAGAGCACTGAGAGAGACCACAGAGAGAGAGAGCACAGAGGGAGCACAGAGAGAGAGCACAGAGGGAGCACAGAGAGAGGGCACAGAGAGAGCACAGAGAGAGAGAACACAGAGAGAGCACAGAGAGAGACAGAGAGGGGGCACAGAGAAAGAGCACAGAGAGAAGGAGAGAGAACAGAGAGGGCACAGAGAGAGAGAGAGAGCACAGTGAGCCAGAGGGCGGCAGTGCCGGGAAGTACCAGCGAGGAAGCAGTTACATAGAACCACAGGTGGAAGGTTCACCCACCAGTGAAAGGAATGGGGCTGAGTACAAGCAGTCATTAAATATAAACCGGCCATGACCTCACTAGAGCTGGGTTCAATAATGGAGACATTGGTACAAATGCTGGCACGGCCACAAGCACTTACACCATGGAAGGGACGCAGACAGCTGCAAGGTCAGACAGGTACTCGGTGGGAAGCTCCTTTCCATTCAGACACACTCCGAGACCCTGAGATCACCGGGACAGACGGAATGGCCAGTCCTCTGTAATGTACAGAAGGCAAAGCTTCTCACTATGCAGAAAATACTCTGAATTATCGAAGCCCTGCACATCACATATTACTCCACTTGCTACAGCTTTGTACACTCACCAAATTTATTATTGTCCCTTCATAATATCTGTCTGTATTACCATCATTTATCGAGCCACCTAACCTACACATCAACAAGCTTCGATATAAGGATCTCCTTTCCTCCAATTAAGTTACTGAGAAACACAGTGAAAGGTAGTGTCTGGGGTATCTCTCACCCCAGAGCTCTCACCAGGCAGCAAGCCCACACAAGCCAGGACATCACCACCAACCACACTCTGACAACTGGAATACATTCTGATGGTCACCTTTCCCATCCAACCACTGCACTATCTGAGTGAATGAGTGTCTCCTTTTCCGTGTACTCTCTGTGGAACCTTTCAACTACTCTTTGGAATTTCACACACGTAAGATCCATACACACCCCTCCGTCAAAATAGTTACCACGTCAAAAAATGACCTGACACAACTTGCCCTCTACAAATCCATGCATTCGCTCCAATCAGACAATTCCCAAATCCCCAATCTCTCTGCCTCAATCAGTGCTGGTACATTAATTCCAAATTATCCCATAGTGTACGTGATCAAAGATGGGCTTGTGAGAAATAAGGAGAGGGACTGGGACTGATGGGATTGCTCCTCTTGGGACCAGCATGGATCCGATGGGTTAGAAACATAGAAACATAGAAAACCTACAGCACAATTAAGGCCCTTTGGCCCACAAAGCTGTGCCGAACATGTCCCTACCTTAGAAATTACTAGGCTTACCCATAGCCCTCCATTTTTCTAAGCTCCATGTACCTATCCAACAGTCTCTTAAAAGACCCTATCGTATCCGCCTCCACCACCGTTGCCGGCAGCCCATTCCATGCACTCACCACTCTCTGAGTAAAAAACTTAACACTGATATCTCCTCTATACCTACTCCCCAGCACGTTAAACCTGTGTCCTCTTGTGGCCACCAATTCAGCCCTGGGGAAAAGCCTCTGACTATCTACCCTATCAATACCTCTCATCATCTTATACACCTCTATCAGGTCCCCCCCTTATCCTCCATCTCTCCAAGGAGAAAAGGCCGAGTTCCCGCAACCTGTTTTCACAAGGCATGCTCCACATCCCAGGCAGCATCCTTGTAAATCTCCTCTGTACCCTTTCTATGGCTTCTACATCCTTCCTGTAGTGAGGCAACCAGAACTGAGCACAATACCCCAAGTGGGGTCTGACCAGGGACCTATATAGCTGCAACATTACCCCTCAGCTCCTAAATTCAATTCCACGATTGATGAAGGACAATACACCATATGCCTTCTTAACCACAGAGTCAACCTGTGCAGTTGCTTTGAGCGTCCTATGGACTTGGACCCCAAGATCCCTCTGATCCTCCACACTGTCAAGAGTCCTACCATTAATACTATATTCTGCCATCATATTTGACCTACCAAAATGAACCACTTCACGCTTATCTGGGTTGAACTCCATCTGCCACTTCTCAGCCCAGTTTTGCATCCTATCTATGTCCCGCTGTAACCTCTGACAGCCCTCCACACTATCCACAACACCTCCAACCTTTGTGTCATCCGCAAACTTACTAACCCATCCCTCCACTTCCTCATCCAGGTCGTTTATAAAAATCACAAAGAGTAAGGGTCCCAGTACAGATCCCTGAGTTACACCACTGGTCACTGACCTCCACTCAGAATATGACCCTTCAACAACCACTCTTTGCCTTCTGTGGGCCAGCCAGTTCTGGATCCACAAAACAATGTCCCCTTGGATCCCATGTCTCCTTACTTTCTCAATAAGCCTTGCGTGGGGTACCTTATCAAATGCCTTGCTGAAATCCATATACACTACATCTACTGCTCTCTCTTCATCGATGTGCTTAGTCACATCCTCAAAAAATTCAATCAGGCTTGTAAGGCAGACCTGCCCTTGACAAAGCCATGATGACTATTCCTAATCATATTATACCTCTCCAAATGTTCATAAATCCTGCCTCTCAGGATCTTCTCCATTAGCTTACCAACCACTGAGGTAAGACTCACTGGTCTATAATTTCCTGGGCTATCTCTACTCCCTTTCTTGAATAAGGGAACAACATCCGCAACCCTCCAATCCTCCGGAACCTCTCCCATCTCCATCGATGATGCAAAGATCATCGCCAGAGGCTCCGCAATCTCCTCCCTCGCCTCCCACAGCAGCCTGGAGTACGTTCCATCCGGTCCCAGCGACTTATCCAACTTGATGGTTTCCAAAAGCTCCAGCACCTCCTCTTTCCTAACATCCACATGCTCAAGCTTTTCAACCTGCTGCAAGTCAGCAAGATCCTTTTCCGTAGTGAATACTGATGTAAAGTATTCATTAAGTACCTTTGCTATTTCTTCCAGATCCATACATACTTTCCCACTGCTGCACTTGATAGGCCCTATTCTTTCGCATCTTATCCTCTTGCTCTTTACATACTTGTAGAATGTCTTGGGGTTTTCCTTAATCCTGCCCACCAAGGCTTCTCATGTCCCTTCCTGGCTCTCCTAATTTCCTTCTTAAGCTCCTTCCTGTTAGCCTTATACTCTTCCAGATGTCTAACATTACCTAGCTCTCTGAACCTTTCGTAAGCTTTTCTTTTCGACTAGATTTCTTACAGCCTTTGTACACCATGGTTCCTGTATCCTCTCGTGACTCCCCTGTCTCATTGGAACATGCCTATGCAGAACACCACACAAATATCCCCTGAATATTTGCCACATTTCTTCTGTACTTTTCCCTGAGAACATCTGTTCCCAATTTCAGCTTCCAATATCCTGCCTGAGAGCCTCATAATTCCCTTTACTCCAACTAAACGCCTTTCTAGTCTGTCTGTTCCTATCTCTCTCCAATGCTATTGTAAAGGGGATAGAATTATGATCACTATCTCCAAAATGTTCACCCACTGAGAGATCCGACACCTGACCAGGTTCATTTCCCAATACCAAATCAAGCACAGCCTCTCCTCTTGTAGGCTTATCTACATATTGTGTCAAGAATCCTTCCTGAACACACTTAACAAACTCCACCCCATCTACACCCCTCACTATCTGGAGATGCCAGTCAATGTTTGGGAAATTAAAATCCCCCATCACAACAACTCTGTTATTCTCACACCTTTCCAGGATTTGTTTCCCAATCTGCTCCTCGATATCCCTGTTACTATTGGGCGGTCTATAAAAAACACAAAGTTATTGACCCCTTCCTGTTCCTAATGTCCACCCACAGGGACTCCGTAGACAGTCCCTCCACGACATCCACCTTTTCTGCAGCCATGACACTATCTCTGATCAACAGTGCCACTCCCCCACCTCTCTTGCCTCCCTCCCTGTCCTTTCTGAAACATCTAAAACCCGGCACTTGAAATAACCATTCCTGTCCCTGAGCCATCCAAGTCTCTCACTCCAATCCCTCAGCCACGCATTTACCCTCCACCTCATTCTATTCCTATAATCACTGTCACTCTGCACAGGCAGTAATCCTGAAATTATTAACTTTGAGGTCCTGCTTCTCAACTTCCTTCCTAACTCCCTACAGTCTTTTCTCAGGACCCTATTGCTTTCCCTACCTATGTCGTTGGTGCCAATATGTACCACGACCTCTGGCTGTTCTCCCTCTCTCTGCAGGATATCTTGGACACGATCTGAAACATCCCGGACCCTGGCACCTGGGAGGCAAACCACCATCTGAGATTCCTTCCTGCGTCCACAGAATAGCCTGTCTGCACCCCTAACTATAGAGACCCTCCTGAGCCGCAGGGCTGGACTCTGTTGCAGAGGCATTGCCACTGTTGCTTCCCCCAGTTAGGCTGTTTCCCCCAACAGTACTCAAGCAGAACTTATTGTCAAGGGGTACAGCCACAGGGGTCTGGTACCTGACTCTTCCCCTTCCCCCTCCTGACTGTGACCCACTTGCCTGCCTCCTGTGGCCCCGGTGTGACCACCTGCCTATAACTCCTTTCTATCACCTCCTCAATCTCCCTGACCAGATGACGGTCATCGAGCTGCATCTCCAGTTCCCTAACACGGTCCCTCAGGAGCTGCAGCTCGACACACCGGGTGCAGATGTAGCCCTCCCGGAGGCTGGGAGACTCCAGGGCCTCCCACATCTGACGCCGAGCACAGAAAACCGCACTCATACTCCGTTCTTTCCACAATTGTCACCTACCTCACCCCGTTACCATCTAAGCCCGTTGAGCCAAAGCCCAATCACCCTGCTCCCTCTCACTCCGCTGCCCGCTCTGACGCTGCCCGCTGGATATGGCGGTCTTCTTTTTAAACTGTTCGTGCGCTACCATCTGACGTCACGCACCTGCACAGTCTATCCCCGCTATCCCCGAACCATTAGGAAAAAAACTTATCTTTTCGGAAGTCCTCAGCTGATTCCGCTCACTCGCCTCTCGCTCCCAATTGAAACCGCCGAAGATTCACCTTCTCTTTTTAAACTGTTCGCTCACTACAAACTGACCGGTTGAAGAGCCTCACGGTGTTGTCATGAGTAAGTTGCAAGTGGACATCAGCATTTATTGGGAAGAGTGTCAACGATCTCCTGGTAGCATCCTGGAACGGGAATGATGGTGATTTGTCATTTCTACGGTCACAACAATATCTCTATCTCCACCTCATATCACATAGTCCTGCATTGATATTTAGCCTATCCCCTTATCCAGGTATTTTATTCGTAAGGTTATCCTGTGATACCGAGAAGTCGTTTAAGAAATCTGCCATTTCATGAATTCCTATTATAATTAATGGAATGGAGAACCATGAAAGTTATACCAACCTGATGAAATACAGTGTATATTGCAGTGGGACAGTGTTGGTACGGTGGATATTGCGGTGGGGCAGTGTTGGTACGGTGTATATTGCGGTGGGACAGTGTTGGTACGGTGGATATTGCAGTGGGGCAGTGTTGGTACGGTGGAGATTGCGGTGGGACAGTGTTGGTACGGTGGATATTGCAGTGGGGCAGTGTTGGTACGGTGGATATTGCGGTGGCACAGTGTTGGTACGGTGTATATTGCGGTGGGGCAGTGTTGGTACGGTGTATATTGCAGTGGGACAGTGTTGGTACGGTGGAGATTGCGGTGGGGCAGTGTTGGTACGGTGTATATTGCGGTGGGGCAGTGTTGGTACGGTGTATATTGCAGTGGGACAGTGTTGGTACGGTGTATATTGCGGTGGGACAGTGTTGGTATGGTGGAGATTGCGGTGGGGCAGTGTTAACACTGTATATTATTTTGGATGTCCTTCTGCAGTTTACATTGTAGCTGGGTTTCGTTAAAGTAAATTATGTTCTTTTAATGAATCAAAGTGCAGAATAAAAATTGAAACTAAAACCAGTAACTACTCTCATTGCTTTGTACATCTCAGCACTGGTTGGACGCGGAGAGATCTAACTGAGGTGTTGAGAGAATGGATCGAGGTGAGGTTGTGTTACAGGTGAGCAGTGACCCTGAGTGTCTCTGTCCTTCCCCTGGACAGGTTGAGGAGGAGCTGATTAGCCAACAGAAGAAGCTGAAATACACGGAGGATGAACTGGACAAATTATCCGAGGGACTGAGAGCTGCCCAGGAGAAGCTGGGACTGTCCGAGAAGACAGCTTCAGACGTGAGTGTTTACTGCAGTCGCTGGCTCCTCCACAATCTCCTGCCGGGAGAAGGGAATGGCTGATTAGATGGGTGAAGCTAATATTAAGGCATCATGGTACACAGATTAAAGGAAGCAGGGGTCTCCTGGGATAAGTATTTTGAAGTAACTGTCCTTATGACAGGGTGGAAATCAAAAAAAGAAAATAAAAATAGTTATGAAAAGAAAAATCTGCCAATGCTGGAAATCTGAAATAAGAACAAAGATGCTGGAAACGCTCAGCAGGTCATCGGCATTGGAGAAAAAAAGTTAACATTTCAGATCAAAGACTGGTTCTTTTCTCCACAGATGCTGCCTGACCTGCTGACTGTTTCCGGCATTTTCTGTTGTTAACTTGTGACCGGCTGGGCTGGAAATAGAACTGGAGCCGCAGCTGGAGGGAAGAGCTCAGATGTGGGATCCAATTGCAGGAAAGACGACGTTGGAGGAGAGAATGCAGAGGAAGTTTACCACACGAGGTGAAGCAGGACAATGTTCAGTGGTCATGACATGGCAAAAACTGGAGTATGTAAGATTATGAGGGGTACAGACAGAGTGGACAGCCAGCACCTTTTCCCCAGGGCAGTAATGGCCAGTACTAGAGGTCACCCGTTTAAGGTGCATGGAAAAAGTTCAGGGGATGTGTCAGAGGTAGGTTTTTTACAGAGAGAGTGGTGGGTGCCTGGAGTGCACTGCCAGGGGTGGTGGTAAGGGCTGATACAACAGGGTCATTTAAGAGACTCTTAGATAGGCACATGGATGAAAGGAAAATAGAGGGTTATGGGAGGTAGAGAGAGGGATAGATTGCATGGGGATAAGGTTTATATAGGTCGGCACACATGGTGGGCTGAAGGGCCCGTACTGTGCTGTATGTTCCACGTTTTCTGTGTAGCAAAGACAGGAGATAATAGAGGTACACAAAATTATGGGATGTTTTGAAAGCAAAATTAGGGAGAACCTATTGCCTTTAACAGGAGGGAACAGAGTTAATCACAGGAATAACAACAGCGACAGAAACATATTGATAAAGCATATTTAATGCAGCAAATTAACCCAAGGCACTTCATAAGATCAGATCTTTATTAGTCGCATGTACATCGAAACACACAGTGAAATGCATCTTTTGCGTAGAGTGTCCTGGGGGCAGCCTGCAAGTGTCGCCACGCTCCCGGCGCCAACATAGCACGCCCACAACTTCCTAACCCGTACGCCTTTGGAATGTGGGAGGAAACCCACGCAGACACGGGGAGAACGTACAAACTCCTTACAGACAGCGGCGGGAATTGAACCTGGGCCGCTGGCGGTGTAAAGTGTTACGCCAACCGCTACATCACCGTGCCTGTGGGAACATTATCGAACAAACTGTGCCACAATGGAGGTAATCAGGCAGATTGGTCGAAAGAGAAACTTCAACAAAGGAGTGGGAAGTAGAGCGAGAGAGAGATTCCAGGAGGGAATTCCAGAACAGGGAACCTCGGAAGCCTAATCACACGATGGCACAGTTAAATTCAGGGAGGACCAAGATACTGGAATTGGTGTGGTGATATAGAGCTGGAAGTGGTCACCAAGATTTCAGGGGGAAGAGTCAGTGAGATCTTAGAGAAAGCTGAACACGAGGGTGACATTTTTGAAACCAGGACCCAGGCTGATGGGTCGACCTTGCAGGTGTGTGGACGTGCAGGACATGTGGTTAGTGGGGTTGGGTAGCAGACCTTAGACACTGGATGGTGTGGGAATAGTAAAGTCCAGATGTAACAGAGGATTCAATGACGATAATTGATGCAGTGAGCAGTTGGAGTGTAAGTAACTGCTGAGCTCTGCTGGGAATAGTCTGTGGCCAGGTGAAGTTCCTGCGGTCTGGTGCTGAACTGAGCCAGTGGACATTCATCGTCCTGGCTTGCTCTGGGCCATACAAAGAAGCCAGTGGAGGCCTTGCCTGGCGTAGCAGGTGAAGCCAGTTGGGCAGTTTGTCGTGTCCAGTGGTGATGCCAGCCTCTGTGGCCACATGGCCCTTGTGCAGCGGGTTACAACAGGCTTGGATCGGACAGTTCATTAGATGCAACCCCACCGATGTTGCTGAAGGCAAGGACCATGGTGGAGAGCGATGAATGCAGCATATCATTACGTTGCAATCTGTGCTGCACTACAGGTGGTAAAAGATAATTCAGTAAACATGGAGGATGGAAATTTTACAAGCCAGGTTTTGGTGGACCATGAGCAAATGCTGACGTGGTGCCAGATCAGACATGGTATTGGATGGGATATGGGCAGTGGGGTGTTGGATCAGTGGTGATGTCTACAGGGCATTGGCTGGGAATCCAGCCAGGGCAGCTTGGATCATTCAGTTCGAAGATGGCAATGACACTAAAACAGGTCATAGTGGACAATGACGAAGGTTATAAAAAATTACAGGGGGATCTTGATCTTCTGAGTAAGTGGGCCGAGGAATGGCAATTGGAGTTTAATTCGAATAAGCGTGAGGTGTTGCATTTTGGAAAATCAAATCCAAGTAGGACTTTCACAGTGAACAGCAGGGCCCTGGGGAGTGTTGTAGAACAGAGGGACCTTGGAGGACAAGAACATGGTTCACTGAAAGCAGAGTCACAGGTAGACAGGGTGGTGAGGAAGGCATTTGGCACGCTGGCCTTCATCAGTCAGGACAGTGAGTATAAAAGTTGGGAGGTCACGGTGCAGTTGTACAGGATGTTGGTGAGGCCGCACTTGGGGTATTGTGTTCAGTTTTGGTCACTCTGCTATAGGAAAGATGCTATTAAACTGGAAAGGGTGCAGAAGAGATTTACAAGGATGTTGCCAGGACTTGAGGGACTGAGTTATAGAGACAGGTTGGACAGGCTGGGACTTTATTCCTTAGAGCATAGGAGACTGCGGGGTGATCTTATAGAGGTGTATAAAATCATGAGGGAGATAGATAGGGTGAATGAACTCAGTCTTTTTCCCAGAGTTAGGTTATCAAGAAACTAGAGGACACAGGTTTAAGGTGAGAGGGGAAAGATTTAAGAGGACTTGAGGGGCAACTTTTTTACACAAAGGGTGTTATGTGTGTGGAATGAGCTGCCAGAGGAAGTGGTTGAGGCAGGTACAATATCAACTTTTAAAGGACAATTGGACAGGTACATGGATTGGAAAGGTTTAGAAGGTTATGGGCCAAACATGGGGAAATGGGACTAGCTTGGATGGGGCATCTTGGTCAGCATGGACCAGTTAGGCCAAAGGGCCTGTGCTGTGTGACTTGGATGAGGGTTTCAGAACACTCGTGGCTGAGGGTGAGAGCAGGTGGCTGTTATGAAGGAGAAGGTATGACACGGAATGAAGTGAGCACCTTTGGTCTGCCCAAGGTTTGATATGATCTCACCTGCACCTAATCCAACCAGGTGTCCACTGTCAGAGGGAACAGGTGATTCTCGAGACTAATGTAGGTCAGACGTTTTGAAGAGTTATGGGGTTGAGCAGAAGGCCAGGATGGAAATCAGGGAGTTCAAGACATCCCGTATGCAAGTTCCAGAAACTGTTGGAAACAACGTCACACCACTGGCAGGTCAGTGTGTTACAAGGCGAGATTCGGGCTCTTCCTCAGCATTGGACATCGCAACACTGGACGGCTGCAGCCTTCAACAGGGTGCAGTCTACAAGGGAGCAAGAGTAAATGTCTCACAAGCAGGGCCAGGTGAAGCACAATAATCGGCGGGAGGGGAAAACATTGAACCACTTGCCAGAAAATGCAGGACTGTGTTCACTCATACCCTGAGCTGAAATCTTCTCCCTGCATTCTCTGACAGACTCACTGGCCTTGGACCCTTCTGCCAGCACTTGGCCACTGATGTCAGTTCTCAGATGAATTCAATCTCAAAGGTTCAGTGCATCGACAAGAGCAGGTTATTGACTTGAACCGTCTCGTGTTTTTCTCTCTCCACAGATGCTGCCTGACCTGCTGAGTGATTCCAGCGTTTTCCTTTTTCTTTCAGATTTCCAACACTTTAATACTTTGGGACCACAATCACGATGCAGATATGTTTTTTTGTTAAATCACTGTTTGTGGAGGCCTGGGAACCTCTTCTCTACAACAGTGACTGCGCCCTAAAATAGTTGTTCTGCTTCAAAAGCCCCGGGCACAGGAGCTGGACCTGCCCCAGTGAACCCAGTCCGGAACCGTGGAGGGAGAGGGGACGGGAGGGGGGACGGGGAGGGGGGGGGGGTGGTGATGTCTCCCTGCCGCTGTGCTGTGGCCCAGATGTGCAGGCTCCCCATTGGCCAGATGTGCGGAGGGGACAGCCCCCGCAGCAGCCCCGGGCCGGGGTGGGGGTGGGGGTGGGGGTGGGGGGGGGACCCTGCCCCCCTTTTTTTCTCCACTCATTCCCAAATAAGGAGAAAAGTTCCATATTCCAGTCTGGGACCCCCGATGACGTCACTGGAGGCGGGGCCCCGTGCGGCCGCCCCCGCGCGTTGATTGGCTCACGTCTCCCGGGGCAGCGCCGGGCCCCTCCCTCCGTTACAGCAGCGCCCAGCACAGTCGCCGGGCCGCCCGAACCCGTAACCATGGCCGGAGCTACCTCGCTGGACTCGGTGCGGAGGAAGATCCAAAGCCTGCAGCAGCAGGCGGATGAGGCGGAGGGCCGAGCCGAGGGGCTGCAGCGGGAGCTGGACACGGAGCGCCAGCTGCGGGAGCAAGTTAGTGCGAACGGAGCGGGCGGGGGGACCCGGGGAAGGCGCGGCGCCGGCACCAGGGATGTTTCAGCGCTCACGGAGAAGGGCGGTGGCCGGTAGGGGCTGCCCCCGGGTCCTAGTGCCGGACCATTTGTGGGGCATGTATGATGGGGCGACCTAGAGTCTCCCTGCAAAAAGGAGGGAGGGGAGAGGGGTAGTGAGCGAGGCTTCCCTCTCTGGAGAGGGGCAGTTGTAAAGTGGATACATGGCCATTAATTTACACTTTGCAGCCTGCCTGAGCTCCAGCAATCAATGGCTACCTGATATATTTTGCTAATCTTGGTTGGGGGATAATTTTGGTTCAGATTTTTGGTTAAATCTGGCTAATCTTAACTAGTCATGGCGTCTTCCACGTCCACCTGGACACGTATATGGTGATCAGATAAACGAGATGAAATGTACTGAGATAAACTACTCAAACTAAAAGGATGCCGTAAGGGTGGAGATAAGATCAGAAGCAGAAGTCGGCCAGCTTTGCCCTCAGGCTTCCTCTGCTGTTCAGTAAGACCAAGGGCTTCAACAATGCTTTGCCACTCTCTAAGGTCAAAAACTGCCGAGGGAATGAGTAGACAGCAAGTTGTAAAACCAAGTTGAGACGTGGGGGGTGGAATGAGAATGTCAGACTGTCCGAGGTTGGCAGAGTAATCACTTGGAACCACTGTTCACCAGTTACAGTGATAATTTTCACTTCAGTTGGAAGTACAGTGTCAAAATCTATGGTCTGTACAGTGTTGGGGATTATCACAAAGGAGCAATTTGGCAAAATAGCAAGATAGAAAGAGGCCTGTTATCAGAAAATTAACGTTGAGATGGGTGAGTGTGCGATGATTCACCTTGGTGTGAATAAAGGTAGCCGCCACTGCTTGGAGCAGTGTCTGAACAGGTTCTGGTTCACAGAGCTCTGGTGTCACCAGTCACGTCACAAAAGCAGTGGTTGCATTCCTGGGGGTAGGTATGTTGTGTTGAACCTTGAACAGATCCTGTGTGATGTGCAGGCCTCCATATTATAGAGGAAAAGTGAATAACTGGTGCAAAACCAAAAGGTGCCGATTACTGCCGTCCCTTCCGGGCCAGACACATCAACCTTCTGAACGGGCAGATGTGGGGAAAGTGCTTCCACTTGAGCCGAAAGCCAGACAAAAGTATGAGTCAGTAATGTGAGGCGTTCAGGAGAACTATTCACTGTGGTTAACTGTACAACTCCTCACTAGGAGTCAATGATACTAACAGCTTAAATCCATTTGAAGGGCAGATTGGTTGACACCGTGGACTTGGTGAAACAGTGTGGGAGGAGATTGTGGAGTGCAGGCAGTGGGATGGACAAGCTGACCAGAATGGTGAATTGCTGGGATATAAACTCCGGGCACAGACTGGGGGTGGATTGTTTTGTGGGAGAATTTGTGGCCCAAATTTGGGGTTTGTTAGTATCTGCACTCACACCCCTGCAGGTTTGGGACTCTGAATGTGGCCTGAACTTGCTGGATGAGCTCTGCCAGCCATAGCTCTTGGTGGAAAAAAATTGCATGTTTTTTTTAATAGTTTGAATGTTGGGTGTCAGAATCACGGAGGAAGATTGGCAGGTAGCAAAGCTGGGGTGTGGCTGTCAGTCAGAGGTTTGCTGGTGGTTTCGTGGGCTGGTCCCATTCTTGCTTGGCCATGTGACCCTCTGCATTGTGCAAAGTCCTGGCACTGTTCAGTTCAGGATCCTGGCCAGTGAAGTTCTTAGGAAGCGTGTGGGAGGTAACTTTGGGAGAATTGCAGATCTCAACCAGTGTGGAAGTCCAGATACTGAACCAAACCCATGGTATCCGGCTCGGGTGCTGGGGCAGTCGGTGAACCCAGAGGTGGATGTGACTGGTGGTGATCTGCTCTAACAGCTGCAGAATGGGGAGGGTCGAGCCAGGTTTGGGGTTTGAGATGGGGTGATGGTGATGTGGGGTGACTCGGGGGAGGTGTAGACCATGTGGCTCGGATGAGGGGTGCTCATTAGTTACATGGATGATAATTTGAAGTATCTTTTGCGAATGAATATTTCACCAGAGGGGTCAGTGTCTGTTGACCATCTACAACCAGTCTTAACTCACCGGTCATTGTTGTGTAAACTACTGTGGCCCTGAGGGGGAAGACATTCTCATGCAGTGAGTTTAAACGTTGATGGAGTGGCCTCTCAGTTGGGTGTGGAATATCCTACAGCACTTTCCAAAGCAGAACAAGAGACCGCAGCCTGGCGTCTGCCAGTGATTGTGGAATCTTGCTCTGCACATTTGGCTGCTGGAATCAAAAGTGCTGAGAATCCTTTGCTGTATGTTCACCCTGAGGTTCTGAAATCCTTATTTCACATTGCCATCGTGATGCTGTGCTTGAGGCTGGATGGCCCAGGGCAGGATGCATGCAGTAACTGCAGTGCATGGGAGGGGATGTGTTGAACTCTGCCCCTGTGGTATGAAACTGAATTCCGACCAAGCAGATGGGATGAGGTAATGGGTATCCATCCAGTTCGGTAGAGCTTTCTTGGGTCAACATTTCCATGGTATTCCAGTCTGGGGTTGGGCAGTGGGGTCCACAACACAGAACCTCTGGTGTGTAAATGGTGCAGTGCCTCCTGAAACTCTGTTCGGTCACTTATGCCTTTCTGTCAAAGGCAACACAGAAGTGACTGTCACAGACACTTTATCACACTTCCTGAGCTCGAGACTCCCTGTAGATTCAGTTTTGCATTACTAAAAGTTGTGTTCAAATAGCTTTCAGATGAGAGCTCCTCCTGATCACCCGCACTGTCCTCCCTCAGCTGATGAATCAGTGCTCTTCCATGCCGAAGCAGCACAGTCATGAGGGCACAGAGTATTCTCTGGTGGGGACTTTGATGTCCATCTCCAGGGCAGAACCAGAGCTGGTCGAGTCAGAACTGGGTCTGAGGCAGAAAATTTGTGAAGCTACGTGTAGGATGAACCAACTTGACCTCATCCTCATGAGTTGAGCTGTGGCCAATGCATCGGTAGAAGTGACCACCGTACAGTCCTGTTGAAACAGTCCATCTCCACACCACGGGCACCCTCCATGTGTTAGGTGGGACATATAACCATTCAGTATAGCAGGAAAATACACCGCCATAATCTGTAACCATATGGCCCAATGTATCCCTCGCTCTACCATCACTATCAAACCCCAGGGACTAACCCTGGTTCAATGAGGAGTGCAGAAGAGCTTGCTGGGAGCAGTGCCAGGCTTACCTGAAGCAATAAGATGCCAACCTAGGGAAGGGACAGTGAGGGCTACATGTGTTAGGCAGTTGAGAATCCTCGGAAGCAGCAGATCAGTTGGGAGCTCTACAGTCCTATGGGCATCTGGTCAGTGGACAAGTAGACAGGTAGTGTTGTGGGGGGTGGGGGGAAGCTCCAAGAATGTGCCAGCCCTCAGTGGTGGTGAGGCCAAACACGTGAGTATTGGCCAGGAGTGCCGAGTGGGTGGTCCATTTCGGCTCCCTCCTGAGATCCCCACCATGGCACAAGGCTGTCTCCAGCGGATTCGGTTCCCTCTGTATGGTGCTGAGAAATGGCTGGTTACCGGACACAGCAGCGTCTCTCCTGCACCCCCTGAGTTAGTCTCGCCTGAAATCAGGGGCTGGAGAACTCCCTCAGTCCTGGGTAACGTGTTCAAAACTTGGAGCCAAGTTCTGCCACTGTCTCAAGTGTCCTCAATGTGTAGGTGCCCCAGCTGTGCTCGGGGGCCCCCACTCTGTTTACCTGGGCCCTCCGAATTCCAGCCTGGGCCCATTGCAGCTGCTGGATGGACACTTGGTGTGGCCAGCTAACCGTTCCCTGGAGCTGGGCCATGATTTAACAGTTAATGCAGCAGAACCAATGCAAACGATTGCTGAGAGTTCCCCGTGGTCCCTCGGTTACTCAATACTAACCCTCAGGGTTTCATACTGCGGTTCGGTTGGTATTTGACTGCTTTCCCAAGCATACACGCCCATTGGGAGCTTTTCCTGCTCCAAACAATGGTGCTTCCTTCCCAGCACACAGCCCCGGCCGTAGTCAGTGAGGATGGGGGTATCTGTGATATCACTGACACATCGTAACCTGCACGTTGAGTGAGGGCTTCGAACTCTACCCCAGCCCCTGCTCCCAAAATGTAATGAAAAATAGGTCATCCTGCTGATCTGTACTGAGGAAGCTGCATTGTTTGATAAATCTATTGCAACAGTAGGCTCGAGTTGGCAGTGGGAATGAGTAACTCGCCAGCTGTTAAGGTTTTCCAGCATGTTCTGGTCGAGGAAGAGGTTTGAACAGGCATCCTGTTCCTTATCTACACTCAGTGTTTAACTTCAGTGAGCTCAGGGCTGGTGGGGGAGGGGCTCTGTCTGTTTGCCTTGCATGCAATGTGACCAGACGTTGGTCAGAGTTTTGAAACAGTGGCTCTGGGGTTGTGACAAACCACGTGAGGTCACCAAACAGCCACTGCCCAGGGCGCACTATCCCGAGCTACTGGTTCTGCTGCTCACCAAAAGCACCCCTCAGACCCCTGGGATCCCCCTTTCCTTTGTCCTGGTGCTAAGCACATGTGGTCACAGCCTGAAGTTGACACAAGGCCCTACTGCATGGGCCAGGTTCCTGTGCCTGTCAGCAGTGATCATTGCGCAGGTTATGGGAGTTGCATCTCAGAGCAGACCAACACCTCTTCACTGGAGGGAGGCCCAGGTAGATCAGACTCGGTCATTGTGTGACCTGGCCTCTGGCTTGTGTTGGTCTCGGCACCTTCCGTGTGCACAGGCGGTGAGCGGTCAAACTCCGCACCGGCTCCATGTGCCTGATTTAGTTGAGTTGGCTGTTCCTGGGTCGGCTCCAGTGGCTCTGTTAGGGCCCCTCGCTGCCGCCAGTTGTCTGGCAATCACTGGGGCCCTGAAATGTCCAGATCTGGGCCTGGGACAGTATGGAGCTTGGACTCCCAGAGGCGAGGCAGCCATTACCAGTTGCACACCCGTGTTGTGGTGAACTGCCTATGAGACATTTCCATATCTCCTCACAAAGGAGGCCATTCAGCCATCAGGTTCATGCAGTCCCATTCCCCACTACCTTTCCCTGTGACCTGTTCTCGCCACATTCCTCTTAACTCCCCCTGTATTCTACCACTTGCCTACACCAGGGGTAATTTGGAGCGGACAGTTAACCTTCCAGCCCTCGTGTTTTTCGGGATGTGAGAGGAAATCCGCGTAAGGTCAGGAAGGAACCTGGGTTGCTGGATCCGTGGGGCGGCGGCAGCAGCAGCCCCTGTGGCTGAACGGGGACTTGTGCTCTGAGCCGTCACATTAAAAGTCCAATACTCTACTGACTGAGCCATCAGGGCTTGTGACCTCCAACAGGTCGCTGTACTGCCTGCGCCCTCTCTGTGGGCTGCGTACGTCCCTGTAACTTGCAGGGGGCTACCTTCCTTGGTTCAGCACTGTTACATACCCACGCCCTGTGTGTTTTGACGGGCTTGTGGTGAGCAGTGCCGCAAAGCTGCACAGCCAATCGGGTGTTTGGAGTGCGCCTGCTTTTACACCCACCAGAATGCATCCTTGGCACTGCCCCCAGCAGCGTAGGGCACCCTTGGCACAGCCCCTCTCACTGGTGACTGCCTGCTTTGATGGGGGATCCAGCTAATTGACACTTCCAGTGTCTGGCCTTGGTGTCATGGGTTTCGGTGGAGCAGTGGGCTTGTCCTTGGCTTGTGGTGCCCGTGGGAGACTCATTGCCTTGAATCAACTATTAACAGAGCCACAGACTTTGAAGCATCTGGGGACGAAAGCACTGAGCTTCTCGGGTCTCCCACTACGCAGGCTGCAGGTGATCTATTCTACAGCTCCGTTCTTCTATCTTGGTTCCAGATCTTTGGTTCCCCCATCCATGGAGGGTCAGTCTCCAGCCTCAAGAGCCATTGGCCACCATTCCCAATCCCCGGTGCTCTGTGTGGACTGGGGCTTCCGGAAGCCTCCCTGACTGACCACACTCCAACTTTGATCGATCGTCCTTGTTTAATTTCTGAATCCTAGGGAATACAAGCAGAAAACACTGAGCAATCTCTGGTTAATGAAAAGTTAAACTATTTCTTTTGAAGAGAACATAGATACTCAGTATTTGCTCTGTTGAATTATTTTAACTTGAACACTTTAATTAGATTCCCCTAAATCCTCAGAAGGATCCAAACATGTTCTTCAGCCCAGCAGAGGGGGGAAGGGCAGCCAGTGTAGGAGGGAGGGGAGGGGCAGGCAGTGGGCGGTGGAGGGGAGTGGGGAGGGGCGGCCGGTGGAGGGTGGGGGGGGGGGCGGGCAGCCAGTGGGAGGGGGAGGGGGCAGCCAGGTACCAATTGGATCTGCTGGGTCCAGTGGCCACAGAAGCGTGTGGGGCCTTGGGTAACCTGGGAGCAGAGGGGGGCAGCACTCCGACGTTACAGCCGTGTTTCATGCTCCACGTGGAGAAGTGGTGAGAAGCCGCCAGCCCTGATGTGTTTGCAGTCTACCCCTTCCACCAGAGCAACAGTCTGCTGGAGGAACTCACGGGTCAAGCAGCATCTGTGTCAGCATTGTTGACATCAGGACTGCGAGGGGAGATGGCCGGTATGGGGGGAGAGGGAAACAACTGCAATTCCTCCTCCCCCTGCCCGCCCCCCCTCACCGACAGACACTGCTGGACCTGCTGAGTTCCTCCAGCAGATTGTTTGCTCCAGATTCCAGCGTCTGTGGCCTCCTGAGTCTCCATCTATTCCACAGGACTCTTACTGTGGAACGAGGGCAGTGTGCATGTTCTTGGGCATGTTCTCACAGTCAGAGGAGGCTGACCACTGATATGATTGTTCTGCATTCAGTTAGAAGTATAGGGATAATGTAGACCAAGCTGATGTCACCTTGCCCAGAACAGTCGAGCCAAGGGCACCGCCCACCCTCGAAGGAGTGTAAACATTGGTAACACAACTGCATTGAGGGAGCGCCCAGTCCGTAGGAGGTGGATGTGGAGAAGCAGGATGGTGGGCTGTGTCTACGTACACAGTGACTCCAGTCCAACGGGTGTCCATGGTTTCTTTATCTGAACACCTTGCTGTGCGTTTGAAGGTCTTGGCACTCTGTGCTTTGTGTCCTGCTCTTGCAGTGATGTGCTGTAGTCACTGTCGGTTCTTGGGGAACATGTTACATCTCTAAAATGGGAGGGAAGAAGCACGATTTTGTTCCCCAAATCCTTGGTGTGGAAGGATTGGTAGCTGGCTTTGACGTTCTATGAAAAGATGCTTCTTTTTTGGAAGGACCTCTTGAAGTTATTGTAGAATTCACATGGCCTAGAAGAGGCCATTAGGCCCACAGGTGCTTACTAGGCTGAATCACCCGTTCCGTTCCTCCACCTTGCCCCTCTTTCCCCTCCAGTGCCTGTCCAGTTCCCTTTGGAAGACCTGACTTGATCGTGCTCCCACCAGTTCCAGATCGTATCCATCTCTGCTTTACTTCAGAAAAGCTTTTCGCCATGTTCCCTCCCCCTCTGCTCCTTTAGTCCCCGGTCCTAGAACCATCCCCTCGCGGGGACAGGGTCCCTCTATTCCTCCTGTCTAATCCTGTCATGATCCTGTACACCACAATCTAGTCTGATTCCAGTGAACTGGTTACAGAATATTTTGGTGGATACAGTGTTAAGATCAGCGCGGGCTGACTCTTCTGAGCCAGTAATGAGCTGGAAATGTGGTGAGAGGGGCTGTCCTTATGGGCAGAGTTTTTGAGCCAGAATGTGTAGCCAACAGATCTTTGCCGTTTGTGCCTCACGCGAATCATCTCCCACCCAGCCTCGTCCGCTCTGTAGCGCGCACACCCTCGCTCTGCCTTGCAAAATTCACACTAAGGACTTTCTGAATGGTCTGCTGATCTCCTGAAATGAAAGCAGACCTCCTGCACAGCTTTCCTCGGTCACCCAGTGAATACTCATACAGCTCAGATAACCAAGCTGAGAGCCCACACCTTGTTCACTTCCATTGACTCAGGATTCAGTCATTCGTTGCCAAAGTGTGTAAGAAGTTAATAATTCAGCTCTGTCCACTTGTGGTGAAGTTAATGAGCACTTTATTAGCTTTCCAGTCAGTAATTCCAGAGTGATGCTTGATCTCGATAAGAGGCTGATGTAATTGCACTACTCCGAATGTTCTCTGCTGAGTAGAGTCGGAACTTCATTACTAAAATTCCTTGCACAGAAACCTTCGCTTTCCTGACTTACCTGACTTTTAAGCCCCTGTTCGTTGCCATCATCAGGTGCCCTGGAGCAGGAGATGGAGTTACCCTCCCTGCCTTTCCCTCTCCCTCCTCCCCTCGCCTAAATAACACCAAGTACGTTGAAGGTAAACGTCTGTCAGGCCCGGCCGTTTAACTTGGGCCATGGTGTTAACCCGGATGGCAAGCTGTTCTCGGCTCCTGGGTCTGATTGTCGGGCTGTGGCGTACAGAGTGTTAAATCCTTAGCCTACTGCTTGTGGGAAATGTTCTTAATGTAAAGGCTGTTTAATGTAAAACAGAAACCTGATGTGACATTGAGCAGTTCTGCTGAAAGCTCCAGGCTCTTTTTACTTTGTCTGAAATCCATAAAAACCCCAGGATGATGCAATCAAACCTGGACGTGAGTTGGCTGAATGTGTCAGCCTTTCCTGGGGAAAACAGCCCCATTCATCAGCGCTCTATTTATAGAATAGATGGGGAGATGGGGGGCGGGGAATGTTACATTGTAATGGAGTGGAACTGCTTGAGAGATCTCAAAGGATCTGCAGCTTCACAAGCCTGCAAACATGTAAGAACATTGGCATCTCTGGTATGTGGGCTTTTTGCCTCCTCTTTCCGCCTCTATCATGTGGGTGCCAGATTAATGCAAGGCTTCTATCTGATTCTCTCAGCCCAAGCAATGGTTTCCCTCCTTGAGCTGAGCATTACCATATAAGGAATTGGTGAAACCGGGAGGAAGGAAGGGGGCAGGCTATTGATGCTGGGCTGACCCTGATCTTTCGGAAATTGCTGTTTGTTCTTGAGCTGAGAACACTGGCTAATCCTATTAAGTAATGATATCTTCCACTAAAGCCTAGCAACTAATTGGCAGAGACCATTTTGAAGCAAAGGCGACTTTGCTGCAGTTAGTGTTTGGTGTGGATGGGAGTCTGTCATTTCCTGGCACTGATTTTTCAGCTGTGTCATGAGAGGATTTCTCACAGGATCCGACTTCCTGCCTTTGTGGAGGTGCTGGAGTGACCCCCCCCCCCCCCCCCCCCCCCCCCGGCTGCTAGCTGGGTGCGGGGAGGGAGAATGGGCAGGGACGGTGCCAGCTCACACCCTGCGCAGGGTGAACCACAAGTGTTCCTTACAACTCGAAACTGATCCCTGGGCTTCTGGTTTATCGTCCGAGTTTGAGCTTGTGTTTCCCCGGGAGTGGCTGCCCGCCTGGTTGTCAGGGTGTTAACTTCTGCATCTTGTTTCACAAAGAATGGGTTTCGATTTAATTCGGACCCATCTCGTGCAGATCCCACCGTTCTTCGTGAAGGAGAACCTTGTGTCCTTCACCCCTGAATTCGTGACTCCGACAACCAGGCAGGTGGCCACTCCCGGGAAATGGCACTTCGTAAGAACTTGGGCGTGTGGGTGTCTGACAGAAGATGTGACAAGAGCAGCATTTATTGCCCATCGCCAGTGTAAACTTGAGACTATGTAAGGAGACATGGGGCATAACCAACTCAGCTTCACCTACCTTCCAGTTCAAGTTCCAGTTTATTGTTGTAGGCATACATACCCAGGGTATAAGTGCCATGAAAATTAGCTTTTTTTTTGCAGCATAGTATGTTTCAGGCATACAGAGAACTCTACAGCACAGTACAGGCCCTTCGGCCCACAATATTGTGCCGACATTTTATCCTGCTCTAAAATCTAACTAACCCTTCCCTCCCACATAGCTCCCCATTTCTCTATCATTCATGTATCTAAGACAAAAGCGTCTATCGAGACAAATATAACCTAACAAAACTAAATTAATGTAAATTATACATATCTTGCTCAACAAAATAAATGTAACACCAGTGCGAGTTAAGAGAGAAAAAGAAATATCATCCGAGGCAGTGTTAGGGATTTTCAGGTTGGTTCAAGAACCTGACGGCAGTGGGGAAGAAGCTGTTGTTGAACCATGAGGTGTGGGTCTTCAGGCTCCTGTACCTCCTGCCTGATGGCAGCATCGAGAAGCGGGCACGGCCTGGGTGGGGGGGGGGGGTCCCTGATGAGGGATGTCGCCTTGCTGAGACACTGCGTCTTATAGATGTTCTGGGAGGAACTGTACCCGCGATGGAACTGGCTGAGTCCATCACTGTCTGTAGCCCCTTGTGTTCCCGTGCATTGAAGCTTCTGTACCAGGCCGTGATCCAGCCATTCTCCATATTCCATGAGATCATGACTGCTGGGGATACAGTTTCTCATACCCCTGTTGTAGTCAGTGGATATAACTGTAAAAAATCCTTCACTGTTCAAAGAATAGTGGGCCTCTGCTCTTGTGCATTAGTCACCCCTTCGTCATTCGACACGTCCCGTTTTCACTGCTACTTCCCCTTTCTACAACAGGCTGCTCTGTCAAAGTACTTCATTGGCCACGAGGCACTTGATGCCCCCAGGTTGTGAAAACCCTTTTAATAATGGAACTTCGCCATTTCCCTCTGGGATGCCCTATGCCCACAGCCAGACGTTGGAGCAACTGGCCCTTTCACCGTGCTAACTCTCAGGGTATTGCAGTGACTGACTTGGCTGCATTTACATTGTTCCGGAGGGAGTTCCAGGCACTCAGGTCTGGCCTTTGCTGCTTAAGTCATCCCTTTCCCAGGAAAAGAGTGTTGCAGCAGGGAATGGGGCAGAGCTGCTAGGGTCTCAATTGATGAGGTGGGCCCTAAGCGAGGTGCTGCATTCCACAATTGTGTTGAGCGCCAGCTCAGCTCCCCTGCTCAGCAGAGGTAGAGGCAAACCGTTATTGGCAGTGTCCTCACTTACCTTGTGCCTGCAGTCGTCTCTGGAGCCATTTTGAGTTCTGTGTAGACAGGAGGTGCTTCAGATGTTGGAATCTGGAGCAATACACACAAAATGCTGGAGGAACTCAGCAGGTCAGGCAGCATCTACGGAAGGAAATTTATTTTCCTCCATGGATGCTGCCTGACCTTCTGAGTTCCTCCAGCGTTTTGTGTGTATTGTTTGTGTTCTACGTAATGTTTTTCTTATTGTGAGTGTCTCAATGGGTTTCTGTGATGCAGGGACCCCTGGGTTTTCTATGAGACCACTGGGTTACTGTCTAGTCTGTTGGCCTGTGCACTGAGGTAGACTGCAGTATCATATCTCTGGGTGTTTGTGTGTGGTTAGTGAGCGTCTGTGACTGTTGTTTTGTATTCATTTTAGAGATGTGGGTGTCATTGACAAGACGAGCGTTTATTGCTGATCAATCTCGGGAAGGTGGTGGTGAGTCACTGCCTTGACCTGCTGTAGTCCTACTTCCCCAGTGTCACCTTGGGAGCGCAGGACCGTGGGCCCAGCAAAGAAGGAACGGCAACGTATTCCTGACTCAGGGTGGTGTGCAGTGTGGGGAACCTGCAGATGGTGGTTTTCCTGTGCTTCAGCAGCCCTGGTCAGTGTGGGAGAGCTCAGGGGTTGGACTTGCCTGGTTGAGTAACTGCAGTGTATTTTGTAGATGGAACAGAATGCAGCTGCCAGTGGAGGAGGGAATGACTGTTCAGAGTGGGGGATTTGGCTCAGTCTGAAGTGTCGAGCTTCTTGAGAGTTGTTGCAGCTGAACTCGGGGCAGGTGGGAACTATCCCATGTTTGTAGATGGTGGAAAGGCTCTGGGGTGTCAGAAGGTGAGTCACTTGCCATAGATTACACAACCTGTAACCTGACCTTGTAGCTGCTGTCTCTGTGGTTGGTCCGGTTCAGTTTCTGGTCATGTCGATGGTGGGGGACTCTGCAGTGGGAACATTGAATGTCGAGGGGAGGTGGTTTGACATTCTCTCATTGTCTGACGTGGTGCAAACATAATTTCTTACCGGTCTGTGTCTGAATACTCCCCAGGTCTTGCTGCATGCAGGTATGGGCTGCTTCATTGGCTGAGGAGGTGAATGGAATTGAACAAGGTGCAATTACCAGGGAACTTCCTCCCCCATCTGACCTTGATGAAAAGAAGGTCATTGGTGAAGCAGCTTGCAGGGAGAATTGTCTTGTACAATATAACCTCCCCGTTTTTGTATCCCATAACTCTGTTAACAAAGCCCGTTTGCTTTACTGACCATTCTGTACTCTTTCACTTTCAAGAATACAGACTGCAAGGAAATAAGAGCCAGGAGTAGGCCACTCAGCCCCTCATCCTGCCCCGCCATTCAATATGATCATTGGCTGATCTGCCCCAGGGTGGATGTAACCTGAGTCCGTCTATCCCTGCACACCCTTTCGAACTGCGCCATATAGTCTATATTATCTCCCATTCTTTCTGCCAAAAATACATCCTCTCTGGTACAATATTACTTGCCTCATTTAAAACATCTGCGAATTTTGACTCCTAGGGACCTTCACTGTCTTTCTCATATCCTCTTTACAAATCTTATTTTCCTTTTCATTTCCCCTCTCTGCTTACTATATTCAGCCTAGTTCTCGCTGAATTATTTACGTGACATGTCATACGCCTTTATTCCACAGACCTTCATCGTCACCTCTATCTCCTTTGCCATCTGGAACTCTCTGGCTATGATTCCTCTCCCACCGCTCCCAGTCCTGGATTGTGGGTGATGGGTGGTCTACTGTAAGCCTGCAAACAACAGCTCTCTACCCTACTTCATATTGAAACGTTCCAAATGGACCTCTTGGTATCATCCCTTCTCACTGTTTCAGGGGCTGAAACCTCTTGGTTTCAGCCCCTTGCCAGGATCAGACTCCCTTGGGCCATTCTTAAGATGGTGGTGAATGGGTTTCTACCAACCCGTAAGTTGGACTGGCTCGTGGCTTTGTATTGCGGTTTGTTGCGCCACTGTGCTGCGACTCGGTTGGCCTGAGTGGGTTGGAGAGGGGATGAGGTGGCAGCGGGTGAGGTCGTAAGGAGTCTTGGCCAGAGTTCAATGTGCGGAGCAAACCAAGGTTGCCCTGTGCATCTGGTGCTGAGCACTGAGACACCAGGAGACATTAAAGCATCGGTGATCCCAAACTGGGAGGCGTGGGCTTGGTATGGAGGTCGACTTTGGACGTCTTGTGGATGGATGTAGTTAAGGAAACTTGAAAAGTAAAACTTGAATATCTTGGTGTTAAATTGAATCACCGGTGAAGGTCAAACTTAATACTAAAGTGTGCAGATTTCTGGAGATCAGCGATCGGAACCACTCCAGCAAGCATCCAGAGTTATGTCAGTGTAAGGACAGCATGGGGAGGAGTGAGAGCTTCATCAGAGTGGGTGTGTTTGGATGAGGTAATGGACTTGCCTTTTGTTATACCTTTGCTCTCGGGAGTCTCCTCGGTCCGAGTGTGAAGAGTGAACTCTGCTGTAAAAGTCACGGCGTGGATTGAAAAGGCTGTGGGGGAGGAGGTATTTTTAAGATCTGGTATTGATCTAGTCTCGGGGGGTGGGGGCCTTTTCCCCAAGGAATCGGCTGTCTTGCTGTTTTCCGGCCGGCTGTCATACTCTGATTAAGTGGCCGGTCTCCTCCCAAAGAGTAAACAGCACTCTGCCCCTTGGCCCAGTGCCAGGCGAGATGACATTGGAATCGGCAAACCATGTGCTGGGAGGGGGAGCAGAGGGGCTTCTGTCGGGCACAAGTCTCATCCCTTCACATTCCTGTGGCTTCCTGCAAACACTGATCACGTCAACACGCCACAAAACACATGGTCCACACGTGACTGTCTCAAAGCTGCAGTTCTGCAGAGTCCTTGAAGTTCCTCCTTTGTTCAGTCTGGGTGTCCCTGGCACAGCCCACAGTTCATGCCCTTTAAACTCGGGGCTTGTGAGCCACTTAAGTGCCAAATACTTTTGGGTTGGAGTCACACACAGGCCAGACTAGGTGAGGCCTTTCACCGGAGTGAACCAATGAGCTGATACTCCTCTCAAGCCTCGACAATCTTTCCTCCTCAAAATCATTGTGACCCTCTTCCCTTCTCCCTCGTGTTTCTTCACCCTCAGGTGCATCCACTCTCGTTGCCTCAGCCACTGCCTGTGGCAGCAAGTTCCAGGTTCTCACCGATCTTCTGAAGACTGAATTCCCAACCGGATTTCTCGGTGATTACCTTGTATTGCCGGCTTCTGGTTCTGCCCTTCCCCATGGTGGAAACGTTCTCTCTGCATCCACTCTACAAACATCTTAAAGGCTTTCATTTGGTCTTGAGGAAAAGAGATCCAGTCCGTTCATCCTTTGCTGTCCAGTATACCACAGCATTTCTAGTGTCATCCTCGTGAATCTTCCCTGCACCATCTCCGATACCCGGATGTTCCTTCTAAAATATGGTGAACAGAACTGTGCAGTCTTCTAAGTGTGGTCTAACCAAGGTTCAGAATTAACTTCCCTCCTTTGGACTTCTATCCCTCCAGAAAGGAACCCTAGAACTTGCTCTGTTTTATGGTCTTGCTCACCTGAGGTACCACCTTTAGCGATTGATGTATTTGTTCTTTGAAATCCCTTTGTCCCACTACCCCACCTAGATTTACTATTCTCTACCTATTCTTACTGCCAAGGTTTACTACTACATATCTGAATTCATTTGCCAGTTATTTACTAATTCTGGAGATTTAATGTCTTCCTGAGGTTTGTTGGAACCCTTCAATAGTACTGACCACCCCCACAGTTTGGTATCATCCACAAATTAAGAAATTGTCTTCATGATTCCAAAGTCCAAATCATGTAAGTTGTGAAGCAGTGTCCCTACCCTGCTCCATGTGAAACATCACTCCCCGCCTCTTCCCATTGTGAACAGCTGCCCTTTACACCCACTCTCTGATCTCTGCCCTGAAGATACCTGGTAATCCATTCTGCTACTGGTCCCCAACTCTGCATTCTGTGACATTTGGTCTGTCCTGTACATGATGGGTGAACCATATCACCATATGCAATGAGCTCTTGTGGGATACGGTGGAAACAGTCAGATTAATTATTCAAATTGAGGTTTCTGTCAGAAGATTGCTTGTTAGGATCCTGTATAGATCACGAGATGTGTGAGGCAAGCTCGGAGGTGCTGATGGACTAAATGATGCCCTGTCCATTGTTCGCCCCTTTATCGACATTCTGATAACAGATTATCTGATCAATATTCCATTGGTTTAAATTTTCAGTTCTGATCTTTGACCTGAAACATTCACCCTCTTTCTCTCTCTCTAGATGCTGCATGACCTGCTGAGTGTTTCCAAGATTTTCTGTTCTTTTTTTCAGATTTTCAACACTTTCAATGTTCCATTGGGGTTTGTGGAAACTTCTTTGTGTACGTTAGTTGCTGTTCTTCTTCCATTGCACTAGTGGTTACACTTCAAAAATGCTTTGCCAGCTCTAACCCACTCTGTTTGAAAGGCAGGAGAGGGCTGAAGTCTATTTACTTTGTGTGGCTCCCAAAGCCCACCCCTGAAGGGTCTTGTTATGGACCAGTTGGTAGATATCGCATGCTGTGATTGGTCAATCACACGGCGGAGGGCGGTTTGGTCTCACCCAGTGGTTCCTGCTCGGTCTGGGCACTACCTGTGACGGGACTGGTCAATAAGGGTGCGTTTGTTCGACTCAGTAACTGTGACCAGCCGTGAATTTATTATCTCGTGGGTCAAGGTTGTGATATTGATGGAAGGGTGGATAGTCCTGACATGTCTCGTGTGATAGGATGACGTTACTACCGTGCTGTTGGGACAGACAGGAGTTGTAATATGCTTCCTGTAACTACAACTTGCATTGGCAGAGTACAGGCATTCCAGGAAACTAAAAAGGCTTGTTATTTTCAGTGGGGTTGGTGTCTTTGAATTGATAAATACTGACGTAAATTGCCAGCATGTGTGTTTAAGAAAGTTTTCTTTGTCAGTGGAGGCTGATTTCTTAAATTGATTTTTCTGGGAATCTATAGTGGTGAATGGGTTCCCACTCATCTCTGGAAGGCTCCTTGCTCGACTCTGGTCCTGTCTTTGTGTGGAATTCCCGCAGGAATCTCGTGACTCTGTCCCAGTCGCCCCAAGTGTTTGCCACTTGTTAAGCAGTAAGGATGGTTGCAATGCCACGCCCCCAGCCAAGAGACTGACCAATCATATGGCAGATCAAACTCGGGTTATCTGGCTATTCACCTTATTTCCCCAACCATTGGGAATAGCCTAGTAGGAAGCACTGGTGTGGATTTACTAAGTTCCCCTCTTCGCAGACACTGTATGCTGGATTGAAGGGGAAATGAAGAACTAGACCCTGATATCACTGCGTCCTGGTTCCCCAGCTTCTAGCCCAGGAGATGTCCCCATGTCAGTCCTGCTGTGTATTCTGCACCTTCAGAAGTAGTGAGGGGATGACACTGAGGTGGAAGGGGACCAGATCTAAAACCCATCTCTTTGTTTCCTCCTCAGGCTGAAGGTGAAGTGGCAGCTCTCAACCGACGGATCCAGCTGGTTGAGGAGGAGTTAGACCGCGCCCAGGAGCGCCTGGCCACCGCTCTGCAGAAACTGGAGGAGGCCGAGAAAGCAGCGGACGAGAGCGAGAGGTGAGCACTGCCCTACTGTGCCCCACGTAACATGCAGGGGGCCGTTCACCATGGCTGAGCCTCTCCGCTCCCACAGCGGCAGGGAATCGGGGCTAGCAGTGAGCCCGCACCCCTGTACGTGTCAGGTACTTGGGCTGCTAACAGTGTGTACCTCAGAGCACTGGAGAGGGACGGGCAGTCCTTCAGACACACGGGCAGCCCACCTCCGCCCAGTCCTCCAGACACACGGGCAGGGCGGATGAGCCCGTGTCGTCACCCACTCCCGGGACTATATCCGCCGCATCGATCTCACTCAACCAGCACTGGTGGGGAGTCCACGTTGTCCACATCTGTGATACAGGTGGTCCACTCTGACCTCAATAACAGCCAGAGGTTTCCAGGGCACAGATGTGTTGCAAGGATGTCCCTGAAGTCTGATTCCTGGGAATCCCTGCCGCTGACCAATCAAAGTGGAGGAGCAGTATCCAGGAAGACCCTGAGCTCCTCCAGTCCCCAGTGGGAGCCCACAGAGACCAGGCACAAACAGCAGGAGTGAACCACCTGTCAAACTACCATCCACCTGCCTCTCTTAAGAACTCCCTGCCCCCTGTGGTGGAGTCTGATGGGTCACGGTGGCCTCATCTGCCAGCCGAAACCCACCCAACTGGAGTGGAGGCAGGTCCTGAGAGAGGAGGGTGGAATGAAGTCCATGGTGTGCACTGGCCAGTGGGGCTGAATGGCCTGTTTTTGTGCTGTGGGTTGTCAGTAATTCCCTGTGAATTAGTTTGGGGGATCAGCAAAGCTCTTTATTTTGGGCTGGACTTCATCCAATGTCCGAGTGTGTGCCTGGCTGCTTGGCATTTGGTGATGTCGGGCATTCAGGCATTGGGAATTACCTCAGCACGTAAACTCTGCGGGGTATGTCCTGAGTGTCTGAGGCCCTGCCCGTGGTGCCCACCTTTGGTGGAGAATGTTAACGTCACCGTCACCAGATACTAGTTGACCTCGGTTGAGTTTGCACTGACCTCTGGTTGAAGCTGTCGGTTAGGAAATGTTGCTGCCCTGGTGCTCTGCTCCCATTCCTGGCCGTCACCCGGACCCTGTGCTCGCTCAACAGAGGCATGAAAGTGATCGAGAACCGCGCGATGAAGGATGAGGAGAGAATGGAGCTGCAGGAGCTTCAGCTGAAGGAAGCAAAGCACATTGCTGAAGAGGCTGACCGCAAGTACGAGGAGGTGAGCGCCGGGCAGAGGCCGTACCAATGCCATCAGTGTAAACACGGCCCTCGGTGTTGTCGTCGTGCCCCGGTTACCTGCCGCAGTTACCCAGGTTACTGCTGCACCTACTATTGGCCTGTTCACTCAACCTCTCGATCATCCTGAAGCTTCTTTGCTGCCTCACAAATACCGTCCCACCCGATTTAGTCATGTCTTTCTGGGAATGTTATATTCTGATCTCCTCATCCAAACCAAAGTGATTCTATCTTGTGTAGCTGGGACCCTACCCCAACGTCACCAGCTGCCACCCCATTGATTCTTCTGTTTCCTGACCGCCGTCCATGCCTGTATAAAACACACTGACCGAATCTTGCACAGTAACAACTTAAGTGGAGCAATACGCAAAAAGTGCTGGAGGGACTCAGCGGGTCAGGCAGCCTCCATGGAGGGAAATAAACAGTCGACGTTTCGGGCCGAGACCCTTCATCAGGACTGAAAGGTCGACTGTTTATTCCCCTCCGTGGACGCTGCCTGACCCGCCGAGTTCCTCCAGCACTTGGTCTGCGTTGCTCCCGATTCCAGCATCTGCAGTCTCACTCGTGTCTCCAGCCTCCTAAGCGGGACTTTATCAGAGGGCTTCTGAAAGCGGAAAACTCCCCACGTTTGTACGAGTGCACCTCAAGCAATAATAGAAGCTCCAGAGCAAGGCAGCCCTCTTGATTGGCACCCCCGTACCACTGGCTGCAGTGCGTACCAGCTCAGCAAGTCCACCAGCACCTCCCAAACCCGGGACCTCCGGCACCAAGGAGAGCAAGGGCAGGAGGAGCACCACTCGGCTCATTTCTCCAGCATTTATTGCCTTTCCATAATTGCCCTAAAGAAGGTGGCGATGAACCGCGTACATGAACCACTGCAGTCCTTCTGGTCAAGGTGCTCCCACAGTGCTGGAGAGGGCAGGGAAACCCAGGGATGGTGAAGGACCAAGTCAGGATGGAGGGGACTCTGTAGGTAATGGGGTTCCCGTGCATTTGCTGCCTTGTCCTTGCTGGTAGAGGTTGCAGTCTGGGAGTTGCTAAGATGGTGCATACCGGGTGCAGGACCTCTGAGGTGGGAGGGGCAGGGCTGTGGGAGTGGGGGTGGTAGCAGGGTATCAAGTGAGCCTGTTAAATGAGGAGGCGCTGACTTCAGTCTCTCTGCGTAGGTGGCTCGTAAACTGGTCATCCTGGAAGGAGAGCTGGAGCGTGCGGAGGAGCGTGCCGAGGTCTCGGAGATGTAAGTCGACGGGTGGACGGGCTGTGCGAGACCATGACTCTCCACTCACCTCGCGTCTGATGTTGGTCCGTGGGCTGGGCTTATTTATTTGATCTGTATCTTTGCCATCACCGTAACTGTCCATCCAGGGTCTCTGAGCGTCACGTGGGAGGTGATGTTGGGATGGGAGGGGTGGCAGGTTCATGTCAAGTTGCTCTGGGCGCATTGTTTTGGGTTGGGGTTGGGAGCCTGCAGTCTGAAGCAGTGGGAGAATGATAGACAAGATGCGGGGGTGGGGGGGGGTTGGTTTCAGGGGTGCAACGATCAGGGTGGTGGTGGGCATTTCTGCAGCCACTAAGAGACCCAAGTGTGTGTCATAAAGGAAACCTCCAAGGATGTGTGTTTTCCAAGAGGAAGGGGAAGCAGCTGAAAATCATTATCCCAGGGCAGCCAAGGACATGGCGAAGAGAAACAGTGGAGATCCTGCAATAAGGGCTTCAAGAATTGGGAGGAGATTAAAAAACAGGATCTGAACTGTAGTAATCCCTGCACTGCAGCCAGTGCTACCTGTTGTACAATATAGGGAGAGTATCAGAGGAAGGTTAATAGCAGGTAGGTGGGATGGTTCCCTGGGGGAATTGGGATCCTTTCTGATGTGGGATTCAAGGTGGGTGGTTTGCACCTGAACAGGGCAATATCCTCGTGGGAGAGTTAACTGGTCCAAATCCATCTGGTCCAGATCATTTCTCAGCTGGGACCAGCTCGGTTAGCTGTTGCTATGGTTGCATGGTCGAAACCTGATGGTAGTCTGATCTGTGTTTCTCAAATGCTTCCGGCTGGAACGTGTCCTCTCCACGGCGGAATTAGACCCAGCATCGGGGCCTTCATGAGCTGAAAACACAAGGTCAATGATGTTTTGTTGTATATGTGTACATAGTTCCTTGTTGCTTCTGTGCCCCACACTGTTAACCCAGTCTCAGCTGAGGGCTGGGACTTCTTGACCAGGGCACGCTACCTCCCCATCTGTACTTGCATCTAGAAGAAAGAACGAGCTGGGTTACAGCCTCCCTGATATGGTGGGCGAGGTCCCATAGCACCAGACCAGAGACCTAAACAGACCCTGCTTATCAAACTGCTTGGTCACCTCGGGGGTTCTGGAACGGGGATTGCAAATGTTACACCTTTTAACAAAGAAATTCAGAGACAAAACCTGGGAACCAGAGGCCAGCCAGTTTCTTGTTCTACCTGTGACTGCATGGGTTTCCTCTGAGTGCTTCAGTTTCCTCCACATTCCAAAGGCGTACAGGTTAGGAGGTCAACATGGGTGTAACTGGGCAGTGTGGGCTCGTTGGGCTTGTTACCGTGCTGTATAAATAACATTCTTTAAAAGTAATACCTGTGGTGGCATTTCTGAGGTTCTGATGTTGGTGGTGGGAAGGAGGAATGTATATGGGGGTTTGGGGTGAGAGTTTACTCTGGTACTGGCTGGTCACACCCTTTGCCTGAACTGAGTAGTTGAGTTGTGTGAGGGGGGGAGTTCCCACCCACTCTTGTGGAGGTTACTGCTGCCGCCCACTCCTGTGTGGGGTTTTCTGCCGATCTCTGCCACACTGTTGTTAATTCCTCTAACGCTGTTCTGATCTTCCCCCCTCACAGGAAGTGTGGTGACCTGGAAGAAGAGCTGAAAAATGTCACTAATAATCTCAAGTCACTGGAGGCTCAGTCAGAGAAGGTGAGGTTGTCGTCCTTGCTCAGTTCCTGCACAAATTAGTTTGAATTACATTTGAAGCAGTGCTTGGTCTTTGCATGCAGAGTCTCTGCACTAACTGACCCCAGCGTCCTCACCACAACCTCCCCCCCCCCCCCCCCCCCCCCCCATCGGTATCTTCCTCTCCTTCACCAGAATGTGGCTGAGTGTCAGAATGGTGAGGATTCGGGAAAGAAGCCAAGCCTTTCCATGGTTAATAACAAAAAAATGTTTTAAAAAAAGCTGCAGGTGCAGGAAACACTCAGCAGGTCAGGCAGCATCTGTGGAGAGAAAAAAGAGTTGATGTTTCGGGTTGATTATCCTTCATCAGAACTGGGAAAGAGATAACACAAGTTAGTTCTAAGTTAGAATCATAGTTGCACAGCAGGGAGACAGGCCCTTCGGCCCAACTCATCCGTGCCGACCAAGGTGCCTTCCTGAGTTTAGTCCCATTTGGCCCATATCCCTCCAAACCTTTTCCTATCCATGTACCTGTCCAAATGCCTTCTAAACATCGTAATTGTGCCTGCCTCTACCACCTCCTCTGGCGGTCCGTTCCACGTACCCTCAACCCTCTGTGTGGGGAAACTCGCCCCTCAGGTCCCCTTTTAATCTTTCCCCTCTCGCATTAACCCCACACCCTCTAGTTTTGGACTCCTCTACCCAGGGAAAAAGACCATGACAACCCAGTTGCAGAGAAGGTGGGGAAGGGGTGGATAGGATAAAGGAAATACGTGTTGGATGAGACCAGGCCATGGGAATGAGTTATAAGGGTCATCCAGTCAGAGGTGAATGGGGCAGCTCAAGGGTGATAACACAGACAAAGCAGCGTACTATGTTGCTAACTGCAGGGCCAATGTTTATTGGCAATGATGGGGTGGGGGTGGGGGTGTAATATTGTCAAGGACACTGGGGAGATGATCTATGAGCTCTGAATACTCCCAGGAGATCTGTATGTGTATCTCAGGCAGCAGAGAAAGGTGTAGGTTCAATGTCTTGTCCGTGACTCAGTCCCCCAAAGCACCACTCACCCTCGGTGTTTTACTGTAATAATGGGCTGAACTCACAGGGAAGGGACTTTGATGTAAAGCGAGGGAGGAGGGGCCGGGGAGGGACAAACACACCAATCAATGGGCAGTGTGACTTTTGCCTGGGTCTTGGGGGACATCGAATTACCTTTCCTCAAGCCTCAAAGGGTGGCTGAAATCTAGAACTGTCTTGTTACAAGAGATGGAGATGGGATGTCTATAGATCATTGGTGAGAGTATGCAGTGGGTACATGGAGATGAAGTATAGATCAATCGTGATCTATTTGAGGGGCAGATCCTGTTTGAGGGGTTGAATGGCCTCCTTTTATTCCCTGTGCTCCTCACTGAAGAAAATGATGAAAACTGGTACTTGGCAGCTGACCGTAATGGAAGTCTGATGGGATTGGTAACGCTGGGAGTTTGGCTTTCACGAACTTGTCCTTCTCTTGGCAGTACTCGGAGAAAGAGGACAAGTACGAGGATGAGATCAAGATCCTGACGGACAAACTCAAGGAGGTGGGTCCTTCATTAAACCCTGCTGCTGACATGGCAAATTTAACTCACACATGTTTTGCATTTAATGGAATGTTCATACCACCCACAACTGGGGCTGGGTGGATTAACTTCCTCAGGCCTGCTGTGCTCTGTTGAAATCAGCCGTAAGCTAGTTTATCACTTCCTGCTAGTTAGTCGGTAACTGCCTCGGTTGGGCTGTCTGTTCCAGTCACGGTGGCCCCAGTTTTCTGAATGTTGTTCTTATCTGTCACAATGTTTATCCTGTACATTCTTTCTCTTTTCCTGCCTCAGGTCCAGCTTGATATCCCCGGGGTTGTTTAAGCAGGGCTGTGAGAAAATGCACTTGAATAATCTGCGCAGTTCTTTACATAACTTTACCAAAGCCTATGCACATTTTGCAGCACAATTCAGCTTCTCCTGATGTGGCTCTGACTTCGACTGCATTAGCCTGTGGGATATGTTGCACGATGTAACCTGCAGCAGTGAGGCTGAGAAGACTTAGTGGGTCGTATTACAAAGACAGCAACAGTTAATGGGCAGATTAGCAGCAGTCAGGCTCCAGGTGTACATCCAGCAGCTATGTTGGATCCAGCTCACCTCGAATGGCCCTTCTCTTTAGCCAATGCTAGAGCATGCTGCTCGTTCCAACAGATTCTGCTGTAGCTAGTAGTAACTCCAGCTCCATGACACTGATTCTCATCACTTCATGTCGTCCACTGACCTTTTCAATAATGCGTTAACATTGGTTTTGGTTCACAGGCAGAGACTCGTGCAGAGTTTGCTGAAAGGACTGTTGCCAAACTGGAAAAGAGCATCGATGATCTGGAAGGTATGATGTTCTCTGTATCTGAAGAGCCAGTTATCTTTGTCTCCCTTTCTCACTTGGCCTGCAGCTCTCTCTCGCACCTTTCTCGCTCATCTGGAGTCTGTATCCTTTCCCTTCCCTCGGGCCCCCTGCCTGCTGTCCTGCCCCCTCCATCTTTTCTGGTTTTGACAACTACTTTCTGTTGGCGTTGACAGGGAGCAGAGGTTATGAGAAGAGGCTGTCTTCTCGATTTCTCTGCTTCTCATGAACACTGAAAGCAGTCTCATGTGGTACCCCTGTAATTAATTACACTATTTGGCTTTGCTGTTCAACCACGTGAATCCTTCCACTCAGTACAGATTCCTATAACCCGGTACTTGTGCAATTGACCGAGACAAGCTTCTGGTCAATAAAGTTGGTAAGCTGGCTTCCAAATCTCTCAGCCAGTGCTGGTGACAACACAAGGACAAACTGACCATCCAGGCCCCAGAGATGGTGACCAGTGAGGTTTATCCCCAGTGTCCAGTGTGCATGAGCGAGGGCTGCTTGGAAGTGAATTGGTTTATTATCGTCTCATGTACTGAGGTACATTGGAAAAACTTTGGCTGGCATGCCAGCCATACAGATCATGTCATTGCAGCAGTACACTGAGAAAAAGCAGTAACAATGCAGAATAAAGTGTAACAGCTACAGAGAAAGTGCAGGCAGACAATAAGGTGCAAGATCATAACGAGGTAGATTGAGCTCGAGAGTCCATCCTATTGTACAAGGGGACCGACTGTTCAGTAGTCTTATCACAGTGGGGTAGAAGCTGTCCTTGAGCCTGGTGGTGCGTGCCCTCAGGCTCCTGTATCTTCTACCCGATAGGAGAGGGGAGAAGAGAGAATGTCCGGGGTGGGTGGGGTCTTTGATTATGTTGGCTGCTTTACCGAGGCAGCGAGAAGTGTAGACAGAGTCCATGAAGGAGAGGCTGGTTTCTGTGATGTGCTGGGCTGTGTCCACAACTCTCTGCAGCTTCTTGTGGTCCTGGGCAGAGCAGTTGCCATACCAAGCTGTGATGCATCTGGATAGGATGCTTTCTATAAAAATTGGTGAGGGTTAAAGGGGACATGCCAAATTTCTTCAGCCTCCTGAGGAAGTAGAGGCGCTGGTGAGCTTTCTTGGCCATGGCGTCTACGTGATTTGACCAGGACAGTCTATTGGTGATGTTCACTCCTGGGAACTTGAAGTTCTCAACCCTCTCGACCTCAGCACCATTGATGTAAACAAGAGCGTGTGCACCCCCTTCCTTTCTACAAGCTGTTTCAGAAACCAACATGAGCATTAGATTCAGGACAGCTGAAGGAGAATACTCGTGGGGCCATGAGTTCACTCTGAGATCAGCCAGAGCCTGGAGGGTAACTGCCAGCCAGGCATTGCCCTGGCTGAGAAAAGAGCCTGGATACTGAGCAGGTAGGACAGGTGAAATAACGGGACTGAATGGCCCTCTCATCTGTGCCCAGTGCTGCTGGATGCTGTCAGGAGATACTGGGGAGTAACAAAGCAAGATACTCGTGACAAAACCCGCTGTTAGACACAGTGGTCTTTGGGCAGGAGCTTTATTTAGGTTGCGCCTAGTCCCAGCATATAGCAGCCTTACTCCAGTCGAGATCAACAATGTAGCCATCTCATTGTATTTGAGTTTGATTTATAGCCATTTTTTTTCTAAAATTGGTGCCAAAAGTTATTCCAGTGTTGTCTTTAAAAATGTTAACTTGTTTTTTGATTTCTACTTTGCTCCAGCGATTTATTTACTCGTTTGTTTTGTTTTGTTTCTTTTCACTTTCACTTCCACCTTTTTATTGATTTTTTTTCCACTTAAACATTTCACTCATCCCATCACCACATTCTCTCTGCTGTCACGACCACTGGCTCCGAAATCTGGTCACCTCTGCCCTCCAACCTGCAGACGAACTGTATGCTCAGAAGCTGAAGTACAAAGCTATCAGCGAGGAGTTAGACCATGCCCTCAATGACATGACTTCCTTGTAAATGACCCCTCAACACCCTCGTCCCTCCCCCCACTAACTTTGCCTCAGTGCGCCTATTACTTCTTTAAAAAAAACAACCCTGTGGTGAGTTCACGTTCATCTGTAATTATTTGGCAAATTATATCACTGCTTCTCTACCTTCTCCCATTCTCTGTTCAACCTCCATGTGTGAATAAAGCTGAGACTCGACTGGTTTTCTCCTCTTGTCTTTTGTTTTTACTTCTCTGGTATGTGTCACATTTTCTGAACCTATTAAATGTTGAGAGTCTGGTAAATGTAGAGGCGATTTTGTAGCTGAACCCTTGAGAAGCTATCTTGGTTCTAACTGAGACACGAAATTCTGTAGAGGCTAGAATCTGGATACATGTACAGTTTACAAGCTTGTTTATACAAACCTTGCTGCTACTCTTGCATGCCAATATAATTTCTCTGCAGATGATTAGAGAAAAGATCTGTATATCTGTTCTTGCCTAGTCCCACCATCTTAAAGCACTTGACAGCTGTTGAAGAAGCTTTAAGGAAAACCACTGTTGAAATTGGGGAATAGTAGGCTTTACTTTGGCACAGATGCCCATTCACATCATGCTTTTCAGTGGTGCTAGTCAAGGAAAATAAATCTTCTTTGAAATACAAGGAAGAGCTGTCTGCTCTTGAAGTAACTTCCTGGGATCCTTGCATCTATCTGAGGGGACAGTTAAAAGGCGACACCTCCAACGGTGCAGAATGCTCCCTGAACCGTGAGCCTGTGTTCTTCTGACAGATGTCAGGGTGCTACCTGTCCGCAGTTTGGAACGCGTTCTTAACACCAACGCCTGGCATCTGTGCCCCGCCTCCTTGGCTTGCGTTGCTGATACAACCTCTGTGCCGGGGAGAGGGATGCAGTCTATTGGTCCATCTCAGTGGGGTGAACTAACCTGCTGTTCAATGCTGGGGGGAGGGGACGGGGTGCCTCACTGGCCAAGCCACACTCCTGCCCCCCACCCACCCACCAACCAAAGTGCTTGTGCCCTTAATGCACCTGCCTGTGCCTCCAATTAAATCTGTGGCCTACGTGATGGGGAATAAAGGCCAGAGGAGGCAGCCCTGTGGTCTGGGTGTAACTGCTGCTCCAGCTTGGGTGGAGGTTCCTGTCCTCTGCCTCCGACACTGTGCCAGAGCTCGGCGTGGGAGTGAGCTCGGCATCGGTGATGAGCCACTGGCTCAGGATCACACTGGAGAACTTGAACGGAGGTATTCCACCGTGCTTCACCTCACCGGTGCCTCGCTCTCCACTGTCGACCGGTACATACTGGTCTTGTGCTCTTCCTGTGTGGGGCAGGCTCACTAACCCCGTGCAAAGTCCCTGTTGGCCCCCAGTTGTGTTCGGTCACGGGTCGTCATGTTCCCCGTGTAGGAGACCTGGATATCTCCCTTGTCTGGTGGCTTCAGCACAGCCCCTGCAGTGCCCTCCACCCGCCCATTGAGGGGTGTTACAAGGGGTGGGCTCCATTCTTCACTCTGCCATTGCCCCGCTGCTCGGTGTGGATCTGCCTGTGGCCTCCCGGTGCTCTGTAATGGCCGTAGTCTGCACCTTCAGTAGGCAGGCCTGGGATCCCAGAGTGAGGAGGTTACGGTGTGGTGACTTAACACACAGCAGGTCCTGGGCCTCTGTTTTGGGGGGAGGGGTGGGATAGGTGAAGGTGCCGAATGGCCTGCTCCTGCTCTGGCTCCATCGAGACAATGGACTTCCCTCAAACTAAATGTGAGGAGGGCAGTAAAACCAGCAGTCCCCTCACAGACGTTTGTCACTTCTCCCACCCCATTGGATGTGGACACCAAGACCATCCAGTGGTATCCTTGGCTCAGTGCCAGGCCACTGCAGAGTGGGATTAGGCTCGGCATGCACCAGACCTGGGATCAGTTGAATTTTTCAAGGCCGTGTTTTGATTGGGTGGACGTTGCCGGGACCCAGGTTAAATGCCCGAGAACTCCCTGTATCTGACGGTGTGATCAGACCTGTGTAGAACAGCCAGGAACTGGAAGGCGCTTCCCGCCTGTGCATTGGAGGCTCCCTTCACTCTGACGGAGGACATCCTAGAAGTGATTCCCTACTCAACCACGACTTGCATTTACATTGTGCCTTTCACTTAGGATGATGTCCCAGGCAGAGATGGAGGCTCTGAGCCCAGTTTTTATTGGGAGCTGCTTTAAGCTGAGCGGTGAGGGGTTTGGAGGAATTGCAGAGCTTGGGCTGAGCGGCAACACTGACAACGCAGTGGGTGTGGGCTGGATGAGACCAGAATTACAGAGATCCCAGAGTTCCAGGTAACACTTGAAGTTCAATGGCATTCCCATCGCTGAGCCCCTCACCACCAAAACCCAGGGGTCACCATTATCCAGCTACGTAAATACTCTGGCTTCAGCAGTAGGTCAGAGGCTGGGTATCCTGCAGCGAGTGACTCACCTCCTGATGCCCAGAGCCTTGTCACCATCTACAAAGCACCAATCAGGAGTGAGGTGCAATCCCCTCCATTTGCCTGGATGAGTGCTGTGCCGGTGACTCTCAAAAAGCCAACTCCATCCAGGATAAAGCAGCCCACTTGATTAGCACCACCACCCATGTGCGTGCCAACTATAGAACACTGTCGTTACCCATCAGGCTGCTTTGTAACCCACAGCCTGTACTACCAAGAATAGGATAAGATTTCTTTATTAGTCACATGTACACTGAAACACACAGTGAAGTACATCTTTTGCGTAGAGTGTTCTGGGGGCAGCCCACAAGTGTCGCCGCGCTCCCGCACCAGCGTAGCATGCCCACAACTTCCTAACCCGTACGTCTTTGGAATGTGGAACTCTTTACAGACAGTGGCAGGAATTGAA
Source organism: Pristis pectinata (assembly GCF_009764475.1). Lineage (NCBI taxonomy): Eukaryota > Metazoa > Chordata > Chondrichthyes > Rhinopristiformes > Pristidae > Pristis > Pristis pectinata. The sequence goes on from NC_067428.1 coordinate 2,233,384, forward strand.
CCCAGGTTGCTGGCACTGTAATAGCATTACACTACTGTTCCTGCCCTGGACGCAGGCACAGGGGAGCCCCTCCTAACTGCCCACCATCCTAACTTGGAAGTACATCACCAGTCCTTTATTACTGGGTCTAAATCCTGCCGTTCCCACCACAACAGCACTGTGGGAGTACCTTCACCAGAAGGGCTGCAGTGGTTCACTGGGAATACCAGACGGGAATGGATTGAGCTGTCCTGTTGCATCTGGAAATTTTGTTTACCCAAGTCCAACCCTCACTCGCCAACACCCCCCCCCCCCCCCCCCCCCCCCCCAATCTCTTGAGAACTAGGGGTAGGTAACAAATGCTGGCCCACACCCCAATCATTTGTGTTGGAGTGGCACATTAAGTATTGGTTCTCAGTGCTGAGGTGGGGCTGTGGCAGTGGTCTGCAGCTCTTCCCACAGGTAGTTCCATGGCACCCGGCCATTTACAGAGTGTTTCTCTCACCTGGAATCAGGACTCCCACAGCCGGGATGGTGATGTTTATCTTGTGGCAAAAGACACCACAATCACAACACTTGTCTTGTAAGCCAGAGACTGTCTAATGGCAATGCTGGTGACCTTTTGCCAGTGTGGGTATCCTGAGAGCCAGTGATCGAGTGAGGGGTGAGTCCAATTCTTCACGGAATCTTCAGCACCGACAGCAGTGGAAGGAAGGTCTGGAGGATGGAGCTTTGGGCCCTGTGGGAAAACCAACAGGGAGCCTCCATCAGCTGCAAGCTGAGCTTTGGATGGTTCTATCAGAGTGCCATATAGAATAGTAAACCTGGTTATTATTACAGCCTGTATAAGATTGGGAACAGAATAAATAGGGGCATGGTTAATGAGTGAGCAGTAAGGGAGGCTGGGGTTCAGAATAAATTTGGGAGACTCAGAGGGATGAGAAAATGGGATATCAGGCCCATGGGAGGAACTATTGGGTGGATATCCAACTCGTGAGGACAGGAGCTCATCACGATGAAGGCAATGAGAAAATGGAGTAAGGAGCAAGTGTTTCACTGAGAACTGCTGACCTGTAGAATCGATTGGTACTTACAACTGTAATTGTCAGCCCTCGTCCATACTGTACAGAAACAGGCCCTTCGGCCCATCATGTCTGCAGTGACCATTGGCCACCCATTTACACCAATCCTACATTAATCCCATCTTTTTTAATTCTCCCCACATTCTCATCAACTCCCCTCCCGATTCTACCCCTCACCTACACACTCAAGACAACTTACAGCGGCCAATTAACCTGCCAACCCGCACACCTTTGGGCTGTGGGAGGAAACCCACCCAGTCACAGCGAGAACATGCAGACTCCACACACAGCATGTGGATTGAACCTGGGTCTCTGGCGCTGTGAGCAGCAACACCACGAGCTGTGCCGCTGCACTGCCCACAAGGAGCACGTTCCCAGCCCCCAAATGTGCCCAAAGTCTTTCATTACTCCTTCATTGTTAACAGTGGGTTGTCAGCCTGTGGAAATGGACCAGTACCTGATCGGAGAAGTAAGGAGACTTGTGTATCATCTGAGATCTCCATACTTCACTAAACCTCTGTAACCAGTTAGATTCTTTTGAAGCATAGTTGCTGTTAAAATATGGAAAACAATTTGTCCATGAGTTTGCACAGATGTGATAATGGCTGGTATCTGCTCAGTCACATTATCTGAGGGAAGGTATTGGCCAGGACATTGGGGTCTCCACTTCTAAATAATGGCACCTTTCACGTCTAGCTGATGGGGCAGACCAGGCCTCATCCAAAAGACACACCTCCAACTGTGCAGCACTCCTTCAGAGCTGTACTGGAACACCAGCCTGGACTGTGTGTCCAGATCTCTGGAGTGGGACATGTCCTAAATCAGAGACAAAAACACCAGCCATGGCAGGTACTAAAGAACTGGACGCGGTGGATGTTTGAACGCAAACATCGTAGATGGTCTCGATCTAATATCGAGCTCACCAGCCCAGGTGCGGGCAGTTCAACTCAGCGGTTTCCTAGATTTTCTCCCTTGGCACTTAGTCTGTTCAAGTCGCGACTCTAAGCTGAGGTCTGGTCGAAGTCTGCTTTCATGTTCCTTCTTTTTGTTACCAGATATAGATTGTGTGAAGAAATTCGAAAGGGTGTTTTTGGATCAGATGAGTGATAGTCCTAACAATCTCGGCTTTCTCCAATTCCTGCTGACCTCTGCTCTAGAACTCTCTGCCGTCGTCTAGAACTCTCTTCCTGTTCTTCAATCCTCCCTGCCTCTCTCTCTCTCCACCTTCCCTCTGGTTCAGTGATTCTACAACACTCTGCTGGAGCAAGCATCTCTCTCAGCTCCTGGAATAAAGCCTCCCTTAACTGTGGTTCTTGGGGTAAGTTCCAGAGCCCATCTCCCTCGCCGGGTGCCTCTTGCATGGACTGGTGCCACCTGCTTCCGGGCCAGCCCAGCTCTGCACAGCTTGCCAGTGCTGTGTCTGTCGTTGCTACTGTTTGCTGAGGTGCTTTGTCTCAACTAACCCTTCCCAGGGCACCTCCTTAACCCAGTGTGTCCCAGGTACCTTGGGATGAGGAGGAGGCTTTCTGGGAGCCAATTTCAAATCTGAAAGGAGTGATTTGGATTGTCTATCTGCTGGTTTGAGTTTAGATGAAATCATGTTGCAGAGCCTCACCCCTAATTATTAGCCATAGGTCCACAACACTTGCCTTAACTAACCTGTATGTCAGCATTCACTCAGCCTATGTCGGTTGCACTGATCTTATGACCCCAGGGGGGCCTTTTAGCTAATCGGGTCCATTCCAGCTTCCAAAGGAGAAATCCCATTAGTTCTATCCACCCCACTTTATATCCGTGCAACTTATTCCAAACTTGACTTTCAAGTTACTTTGGGCTGATCTCCTCACCTCACCGGCACACCGACAGAGTAGGCACGGCCATCATCGTGCGAATGTCAGGTCTTAAAATTCAGTGCAGCAGAAGCGCCCACACCAAGGTGGTCACCCCCACTGCCAAGTCCTCGTCTTCTATCGCGTCTTCCACGTCCACTACTAACCTCTCTGCCGTTTTTTCTCTCTTGCTTTAATAGAGCAAGTTACTCGAGCAAAAGAAGAGAACATGGGCATGCACCAGGTCCTCGATCAAACTCTACAGGAACTGCACAACTTATAAAGAGTTGCTCCTGGCATCCCTGGTCATCCGACTGCTCGTGACTCAACATTCCATATCATCCTCTCCCTCATCAAGTGTCGACGTAGCTCGATTATTACCGAATGTGGACCAAAGTTTTTAATTTTGTATTTTGTAGAATTTTTATTGCGCTGTTCGGTTCTTTCCTTCTCCATTCCCCACACGTACACAGTCTCTCTCCTATTGTTAGATTAAGCACAGCTCTAAGTAAACTCTCCTGTGACGAGAGGCAGGAGCTGCAGGTTTGGGGTACAACCTGCCCCATGTTTTGTTACTCTTCAGGTGGAGCCTGTACCCTGAAATATCATCAGCCTGTTGCTCTCCCTGCGTATTGTGCTGCCAACTATTGTACTCGCTAGCTTTGTTCTTCATTTCAGTGGGTGAGGTTACTCATTAGATCCTGGATGGTGACTTGGCAGTGCAGGCTGTTCCTTCTGGGTTTTGAATCTCTTCAACTCTTGCACCAAGATGTCCCTCTGTGGGCCTAGGTTGCGAGGGTCCAGGGGAAAAACTCAAGCCCCAAAGTTGCTCTTTGACTCATTCGGCAACGCAATCTACAAAATGTAGTCATTCCACATCTCCTGAGATTGGGAGGTCCAAATGTAGGCTTGGTTACGTTAATGCCAGGTTCTTTAAGGGAATCCACCATGCAGGGTAATCCAAAACACTAGTAAGAAGATTAGAGAAATGCCTTGGCTCTGCCTGGTCTTGCCCTTCAGCCCCAATCTAGTGTCACCTGCACTACTCGAGTGAGCAGTTTTGCAGCTTGTATACTGCCACGTGCCATTGGTCAGAGGGTAACCATTTACCTTGTATGCTTTAATACTTTTACTCAGTGGGTGAAAGCTTGTTTGCATTAACAGAGAGGAAATTGGCAGTTGGTTTGGATTTGCTGCGGGGTGTGGAATAGATCACTCTTCATCCCTTCACCAGCCCTCGATACCAGAAAAACACTCTCCAAACTCTGCTCCAAGGGCTGGCACCACCCTGACACCATGGCGTGGGCTGGGCTACAGTTTGTTTTTACCCCCACTTGCTATAATTTTCCATCTGTAAGCAGATGCAACGATACAGGTTTGTGGTGATGTCCATGCATGAAGGACTGTTGTCTATTGTTCAACAGCTAGTGTCTGTTAAGAGCAAACGCTTTACAAGTTAATAAGTGATCCATGTCAGGCACTGCAGAAATCTCAGACTAGCTGAATGAGTTTCCATCCAATCTGTTCACACGGGCATTGTTCAACATGTTTGTCTGTTTAATTTTTCGTAAATCGTCAAAACAGTCAGTGCTTTGAGTTGCTTTGTAGTCATGTCCGTTACCCTGGTAACTTCTTATCAACTTGTTTAACATACCTCGGTTTCATTCTGGACATCTTGTTCTGCTTCAAAGGAATCAGTATATTTGATTGACTGTGGCCCACAAAACAAAGTCAAAAGCTACTTTCCCTTTTATGAAGGTGCCAGACTGCCTCCCCCCAGCACTATCTGTGACTTACACTGATGTTTTTTTTACTGTTTTATACAAATCACACATGTGCTGGACCTTAAACACAGAAACGAGACACTATTTGTATCAAAAGTGGGCAGCACTGGATTAAAAGGGAATGTGTGGTTTTGAACTTATTGCACATCCCGTACAGTTGCCCTGGGGGAATTGTGATGTGATCTACATTTGCACTGCTGATGTTGACCAATTAGCAAATAAAGTGACTCACTGCTGAAGAAACCTTGTTGTTTGATTGGTCCATTTGTTGTAACTTCAGTAACCCACAATGATACTTGCCTCTAGTATAAAGACTGCTCCACTGAAGTACTCTGGTACCTAGCCCCAGTTTCTACGACAGTGCGAAGCCTGATCTGCCGTTTGGTCCAACCTTGGCCTTTTGGGAAAAGAATTCCAAATTTCAATACCTGCTTCCCTTTGTGGGGAATGTATTTCCTTGTTTTATTCCTAAATATTGACCCCTCCTTTCCAATCTCCTCCCCCCCCTCCACCTCGGACCAGGGAGGTTTTGTGTTTCAACGTTTTACACCCCTCCCAGCCGTGTCTGGTCCATGTTAAAGGCAGGCCTGTCTCTGGGCTGCTGCCAGCACGCAGCGTTGATAATGTGGAGATAGCTGGCAGCTCTACACATCCCACTAGCCCCAACACACCGCGGGAATAACAGGACCTTGACAAAAGCACATACAAAGCTGGTGTTCTTGTCCTACTTACAGCTGTGCAGATTTGTCTGGGAACGGTTGGGAAGGATCTTTTACACAAGCAACCTCTGCCCCCATCCACCACTCTATAACTCTTTCTGTAACTCTCTTTACTTTCACGGGAATGCCATGTATATGCTGGACATATGGCACTCTCATTGCTTTCTCAGTGAACTGGGATAGCTTTGGGATCGGAGATGTGTGTTCCCTGGAAGGCTATCAAACCAGAGTGGCCCCATTGGACAAGCAGCTTGATCGATGCATTCCCCAGAGCCACACGTTTCCAGTGATAGATAATTTACATTCCATTTATAAGGGTGAAGGTGTTTTCCCTTCTGGAAAATCTCTCCATAAAGTTAAGCTCATTGAAAAACCCTCTGTCTTTATCCTGGTGTACACAGGGTCAGTTTGCCCGTTGCTCCCACGTTCCAGCTCCAGTTGAGCCAGTACCAGCAGTACAGTTAATTTCCCCACACCGGTGCCAATATTCCATGAAGTGGATCCTTCCCTGGGAAAATTCTTTCAGCCACTTACCTCTCTGGACTTCATACTCCCATCCCAGAGCTGGTCCAGTAATATTCTCATTTGAGAAACCCATGAGCAGAAGGTCTCATCCTGAGCACGGATGCAGTAGAGACGGAGAAATTGAGAGAAGGGAGCGGTGTCCTTACAGGAGGTAGGGTGGGAGGAGGTGTGGTCGAGGTATCTGTGGGAGTATATTTCACTTCTATGAGATTTCTTTATTAGTCGCATGTACATCGAAACACACAGTGAAATACATCTTTTGCGTAGAGTGTTCTGGGGGCAGCCCGCAAGTGTCGCCACGCTTCTGGCGCCAACATAGCATGCCCACAACTTCCTAACCCGTACGTCTTTGGAATGTGGGAGGAAACTGGAGCACCCGGAGGAAACCCACGCAGACCCGGGGAGAACGTACAAACTCCTTACAGACAGCGGCAGGAATTGAACCGGGGTCGCTGGCGCTGTAATAGCGTTACGCTAACTGCTACACTACAAGTCTTCTAGTTGAAACTAACTTGGAAAGCTCTAAAACGAGACAATATTTTATCTACTGCCTTCAGTGGACCAGTGTACTGGAATCAGGTGACTTCCTCCACCTGGCCGTTCTGTCCCTGTGCTAAAGCATCCTCTGTCTAAATTCCCACGTTGTAGGATCATATAATCGTGCAGCACAGAAACAGGCCCTCCTGACCCACCTCGTCCATACCGACTGCGATGTCTATCTACACTAATCCCATCTGCCTGCAATAAGCCCGTATCCCTCTACATCTTTCCTGTCCAGGTACCTGCCTCTGAAATGTTGTAATTGTATCACCCGGCCTGTCTTCCGGTTCACCCGGGGATCCAAGATGGAGCGGGTCCGATGGGCCGTGATGCACAAGTCCCTGGACAACGGGGGCAAAAGTGTCCCCAATGTCGCCCTCATCCTGATGACCACCCTCGTCTGTGGCTGCATCAGGCTGTGTGTGGAACCCAAGTACCTGGCACCAAAGGTCACTACGTACCGAGGTTCTACCTGTCCCCAGTGTTGCGGAGGATGGGCCTGGCCCCGTTGCCGCGCAACATCCCAGTCAGCAGGACGCTGCCGCGCTACCCGTCCTTCGTGGAAAAGTTCTTCCAGACCAATACTTTTGACCACAAGTCCATCAGGCAGAGGTCAGCACGGAACGTCCTGCAGACACTGCAGGACAGGGAGTCTATGGATACTGTGGGGTGGTTCCCTGAGCAAACTGTCCAAGCATCCGGTGGAATAGCCAGAACTCACCAACTAGCACCAAGACCTCGCTTGGCTGGCGGTGAGAGGGGTCCTCCCAGTCAGATCCTTCCTGTACGGTCAGAACATCACTCCCAATGTGCGCTGCCCCCGGGACGGCTGCGGTGGGGCGGAGACGGCCACACACTTCGTTGCAGACTGTGGATTTGCTCAGAGGCTGTGGAGGCCGATGCGAGGGTCCGTGTCCTGGTTCATCCCCAGCAGCTGCGTAACAGAGGACTGTCTGATCTCTGGGCTGTTCCCAGAGATGGACATCGACTGCTGCTGGAAGGTCATCAACTCGATGAAGGATGCCCTTTGGTCTGCCCGAAACTTGTTGGTCTCCCAGCACAGTGAGATGTCCATGAGGGAACACTGCCGATTGGCACAGTCCCGGCTGCAGGAGGACGTGCTGAGGGACACACTGAAGCTCGGGGCAGCCAATGCTGAGGCTCTGTGGGGAAGGTCCACAGTCTGGGCTCCTTCCGCTGCCACAAATGGGGGGTGGGGGCCAAGTTGGGTGGAGAACATTGAAATGGTCCATCACCCCAGGGGGCCACGAGTGGCAATGGAGCTGTGGGTTTATATAAAAAATAAGTTAACATTACTGAATGCATTGATCATGAATGTAAGGGTGTTGTACCGTTTATTCTTCATATAGATATATTTTTTATTATGAATAAACTTTATTTTTGAAATTAAAAAATTTTATCTGACTCCATCACCTCCTCTGGCAGCTTGTTCCGACATTCACCGCCCTCCCGTGTGAAAAACCTACCCCACAGGTGTCCTTTAAATTCTTCCCCTCTCACCTTGAACCTGCACCCTCTAGTTCTAGACTCCCCTGTTCTGGGCAAAAGATTCCATTTATCCTATCTATGGCCTTATAAATTTTATAAACCTCTGCAAGGTCACCCCTCGGCCTCCTACATTCCAGTGAGAACAAACCCAGTCTGTCCAATCTCTCCTGATACCTACAGCCCTCCGTTCGAGGCAACGTCCTGGTGAGTCTCTTCTGTACTCTCTCTATTTCTGCCACACCCTTTGTGTAGTGTGGTGACTAGAACTGTACAACAGTGCTCCCAGTGCAGTCTCACCAACATTTAGCAACATGACATCCCAATTCTTATACTCAATGCCTCAGCCTATGAAGGCAAGCACACCAAATGCCTTCTGACACACCCTAGTGCTGGTGGATAAATCATTAAAAGATACGTACATCAAACTAATGAAAGCACCAGGATTTCTTTCTGAGGGCACATGATTCGAAGTAACGATGTCATTTTGAACATACTCTGTTCAGACTGCACGGTCTGATCACCGTACCGTGAAAAGGACACAGGAGCACAAGTGAAGATGCAGGGTGGTGTGGTGGTTTCCGCAAGTGAAGGATCATTACTGGCCGTGGGCCTCACTCCGCCCGGCGCGTGGAGTGAGTCACCCGACACAAAACTGTATCGTCAGAGGAGAAAGTAAAAGAGCTGGAGGCGATCGAACAGAGGTCTTTAAAATTATGAATGGTTTGGGCACTGTGAATGTGCAGAAAATATTTCCACTTGAAGGATCCTGTAAATACAAAAACTTACCATGAACCCAGGAGGAATCCCTGTACTCAGGCGGAGTTCACAGCTGCGAGGGGCGATTATGCACATTCAACAGTTTAAAAGGGAGAATGGAGAAGTATATGAGCTGTGTGGGAATAAAAATAAACACAGGGCGGCTGGGCTGGAACGGAGGGAGTTCACGTGGAAAGAACATCACAGGCACATTGGGCAGAAGTTCAGAACTGAACATGCAACATAATCCTATGTTTCGCTGCTGTAACTGATTCCAGATGCTGGAGACTGACTGCAAATGCTCCTGACATCAGGAACTGCCACCACCAGTGTAAAATAGGCGGTGGCTGACACACGAGGGAGGATGAAGGGGAGCTCGGGCGGTGGTTGATACTGAGGACTGACTGCCGGGAATGGGAATCAGGGAGAGGAGGGTGTGACGTGGTGATGAGGAGGGGAGAAGGGGAAGGAGGCAAAGTCAGCAGGACCCGAGGGATGGAAGAGTGGCTGTGTCAATGGAGGAGGTTCTGATTCAGCTTGAATGAAGTTGAATAGGATGCTGGACTGAACAGGCATAAAAGGGATCAGGGACTGGGGGAGTAGGGAGGGGAGAGCAGGGGAAAGGGTGCAGGATGGAGGAGCTGGGGGCAAGAGTTGGAGGGGGTGGAAGGAAGAGGACTGCTTAGACAGAGTGAAGTGAGAAGTGGTGCACAACAGCCAGACAGTCTGTCACCCACCCCCCCCCCCCCCCCCCCCCCCCCCACAGGAGACAGTCTGGGTCACACGAGAGAAAGGATCCAGGCGCAGTTTGTCGTTACCCTTGTTGGGGCACCTGCTGAACTTTGAAGAGGCACCTCCACTCCCAAATTAAAGAAAAATTTCACCAAAATCTGGTGCAGTTTGAGAAGTTGTCCGGATGTTTCACCACTGGCCAACAGTGCACAGGGAGATCCTTTAGTTTGAATGGTAGAGTCAAAGCACATTTAAAAATTACTTATTTTCCTTCAGGGATTATGCTGTTGTTGGATGCATTCCTGAAAGATTCCTCATATGACTTCCTACTTCCAAAAATGTTCTTCTCCACCTACAGTACTATCACAGCAGACAGATTCAAAGCACAGTTATACTTTTTTAATATCCCTGTGACTTTTCTCATAGTTCATTACCTCAGTGCCAGGAGATTAATTTCAGCAAGGCTTTGGGAGGTACACACCATGGTTAAGGAAATTACCCTATCTCACCCTTGCAAAAAACGCACAGAATTTTGGAAGGGATATCAGGAGTTCCTGGCCTTGCAACGTCAAGTTCAACTTTATTGTTGCCATAGGCAACAGGGTGAAAATGGGCTTTTTGTAGCAGCAGCACAGTACAGTACAGGACAAATATAAACGAAAATTGACATAATTTATACATAACTTACATGTGCAAAAATAACCAACAAAATAACCATGATGGCATTAGGCAAAATTGAGAGAGGGAAAGAAATTTATCGTCTAAGGTAGTGTTAAAGTTCTTCAGGTGGGTTCAAGAACCTGACGGCAGTGGGGAAGAAGCTGTTGTTGAACCGTGAGGTGTGGATCTTTAGGCTCCTGCCTGACGGCAGCATCGAGAAGCGGGCACGGCCCAGATGGTGGAGGTTACTGATGTTGGATGTCACCTTCCTGAGACGTCGCCTTTTGTAGATGTTCCTCAATGATGGGGAGAGCTGTACCCATGATGGAACTGGTTGAGTCCAACACTCTATGAAGCCTCATGCCATCCTGTGCATTGGAGCTTCCGTACCAGACCATGACGCAACCAGTCAGAATGCTTTCCACCGTACATCTGTAGAGTACATCGATCCATACTGACTGTGGTCTCCCAGTGAGGAAGTTGAGGATCCAATTTCAGAGGGAGGTACAGAGGCCCAGCCCTCGGAGCCTGATGATAAATTTTGAAGGGATGATGGTGTCGAACGCTGAGCTGTAGTCAATAAACAACAGCCTGACGTACGTGTCCTGGTTGTCCAAGCTGTCCAGAGCAGAGTGGAGAGCCAGCGAGATAGCATCTACTGTAGACCAATTGTGGCAAAAGGCAAACTGAAGCAGGTCCAAGTCGTTACTGAGGCAGGAGTTAATCTGAGCCATGACCGACCTCTTGAAGCACTTCATTGAACTGTTGAGGCAGGTCGCCCTGCTCTTCATTGGCGCCAGTACAGCCGATGCCATCTCGAAGCAGGTGGGACTCTCAGACCGCAGAAGCGAGAGGTAGAAGATGTCCCCGAACACTCCAGCCAGTTGGTCAGCGCAGGTTTTTAGCACTCAACCAGGTACCCCATCAGGGCCTGACGCCTTGCAAGCGTTCACCCCCCTGAAGGATGAAGTACTCATCCGTCACAACGTTGGCAGAGAAATAACAGGAAAATACTGGCTGGGTTCAGCGCTTTAATTTGTCATGGCAAAGGGTTTGCATGAGAGAGCAGTGTATACACACTGAGGTAAGAGTCCTGTTGAATGAGCTTTTCTGTGAGACCAGAGTAAAGTCCACAGCACAATGACTGTAGTCAGAGCTCCCCAGTGCTCCCTGCGCAGTCTGAGTCCATCAGGAAGTACATCAACGTTGGCCGCGAGGATCGTCTTCAGTTTCAAGAAAGAAAGGCACCAGTGGAAAAAGTCATTGAAACAAAATTGCTGTTGAACCACCAGAGATCACTCCTAGATTCTGCAGGGATCCAAACTGGGACCTCTGCTGTTCGTGATCTATATAAAACGCCTGGATGAAAACATGGATGGGTGGGTTAGTAACTTCGCAGACAGTACCAAGATCGGTGGTGTTGTGGATAGTGTCGAAAATTGCCGAAGGAAACAGCAGGATATAGATCAGTTGCAGACATGGGCTAAAAAATGGCAGATAGAGTTTAATCCAGCCAAGTGAGAGGTGTTGCACTTTGGGAGATCAAATATAACGGGACAGTACACTGATGTACAGAAGGATCTTGGGGTCCAAGTCCATAGCTCCCTGAAAGAGGTTGATAGGATGATAAAGAACGTGTATTGCGTGCTTGCCTTCATTAGTTGAGCCTTTGAGTTCAAGAGTGTGGAAGTTATCTTGCAACTTTATAAAACTCTAGTTAGGCCACATTTGAAATATTGCATTTAGTTCTGGTCAGCCCATTACAGGAAGGATGTGGAGGCTGTGGGGAGGGTGCAGAAGAGGTTCACCAGGATGCTGCCTGGATTAGAGGGTATGTGCTACGAGGAGAGGTTGGAAAAACTTGGGTTATTTTCTCTGGAGCAGCGGAGGCTGAGGGGAGACCTGATAGAAGTTTATAAGATTATGAGAGGCATAGATAGAGCAGACAGCTGGTATCTTTTTCTCCAGGGTTGAAATGTCTAATACCAGAGGGCGTGCCTTTAAGGTGAGAGAGGGAAAGTTCAAAGGAGATGTGCTGGGCAAGTTTTCTTACACAGAGAGCGGTGGGTGCCTGGAACGTGCTGCCTGGGATGGTGATGGAGGCAGATACAATAGAGGCTGTTAGATAGGCAGATGTGTAGAGAATGGAGGGAGATGGACATTGTGTAGGCAGAAGGGATTAGTTTAGTTAGGCATTTAATTACTAGTTTAATTAGCTCATCGTGGGCCGAAGGGCCTGTTCCTGAGCTGTACTGTTCT